>NW_027256893.1:7419990-7434990 GCF_029215685.1 Pituophis catenifer annectens
GAGTTCTGGCGCGCACATGCGTGCTGCAGTGGTCGATTGCCCCCAGTTCGGACCGGTTCTTAAGAACCGGTAGTAAAACTGGTGGGAGGCCCCGCCCACCGCCCCGGATGTCATCATCAATGATCAGAAGCAAGGCGCGCACGCAGAAGCAAGGCATGCGCGAGAGTGAAGTGAGCGTGTGCGATCCCGTTGCGAACTGCTAGTAAGGCATTGGCTTCTGGTGGACTTCCGGGTGCGCTTCAAGGTGTTGGTGATCACCTTTAAAGCGCTCCATGGCTTAGGGCCAGGGTACTTACGGGACCGCCTTCTGCCACCAATAGCCTCCCACCGGCCGGTTCGCTCCCACAGAGAGGGCCTCCTCAGGGTGCCGTCGGCCAGACAATGCCGGCTGACGACCCCCAGGAGGAGAGCCTTCTCTGTGGTGGCACCTACCCTATGGAACAATCTACCCCCAGAGATACGAGTGATCTCCGACCTTCGGATTTTTCGTCGGGCCCTAAAAACTCATTTTTTCCAGTTAGCCGGTCTGTCTTGATTTTAGGGTTAGTTTTAAAATTTTAATATTGATTTTAATTGACAAGTTTTAAATTATGGGCCAAATTTATAAATTATTTTAACTTTATTTTTTAACTGTGATGTTTTGTATAGATGTTTTTATCTTGGCTGTTCACCGCCCTGAGTCCGAAAGGAGAAGGGCGGTATAGAAATTTGAATAAAGTAAAGTAAAGTAAAGTAAAGGTAAGTACAACCTACCCCTGGCATGCTGGCCAGCAGGTCTTCATGCACATGGGAGCGCTGGAAACTGGAAGAGCATCTCCCTGGAGCACACGCACCCACTGGGAAGCTAAGCTTCTGGTTTCCGGTGCACGCATGCATGTCGGGGAACTGCTCTTCCGGTTTCCAGTGCTCCCGCGCTACTCTTCCTGTTTCTGGTGCTCCCCTATGCACACACGTGCTCCCGTTTTGACATTCGGTGCCGAAAAGGTTCACCAACCCTGTGCTACACCGTATCAGAGACCATGGTTGCTTGGTATGTTTCTGGTGTTCTGCCACAATCTTTAAATTATTACCAACCTTCTCGGAACCTTTTTTTTTTAATGATAGTAATCTATCTTTACCCTTAGCTCAATGAAAGCATTCTTCTCCTTGCCGTAAAACAAATTCTCCGAAGACTATGAATTTAGGATAACCAGAATATCTCATTTTAGAATATCACGGGGGGAAAAAATTGTAAGTCTATTTTACCCTGAGGTGTCAACCTCTAGACTTTCTCAACCTGGCACCTTCCAGATACCTTGGAACTACAACTCCCAGAATTCCTAAAGAAGGTGAGAAAGACAGCTCTACCTGATTGGCAGGGAAGGGAGCATGGGTGCTTTTCAGCAGGTTCTGACAGGTTCTGGAGAACCGGTAGCAGAAGTTTTGAGTAGTTCATAGAACTGGCAAATACCACCTCTGGCTGGCCCCAGAGTGGGGAGGGAATGGGGATTTTACAGTATCCTTCCTCTGCAGTGGGGTGAGAATGGAGATTTTGGAGTATCCTTCCCCAGCTATGCCCACCAAGCCACGCCCACCAAGTCACGCCACGCCCACAGAACCAGTAGTAAAAAAAATTGGATTTCACCACAGGATTTACTTATCAACTGCAGAGATTCACTTAACAACCCAAAAAATCTATCATCAAATCAGTAGCAAGTCACTTAACGAGTCCTGCTCTCAATTGTAAATCGAGGACCATCTGTACCTGAGGCAATTGCTGAGTTTGACTTGGCCGAAGTAGGTGCTGACTCTGACTAGACAGAGTTAGATTCTACCTCAATGAATGAGCCAAGTCCTACAACAAGAAAATAGTTAAGATGAGCTGGGCTGTGGTGGAAATCTTTGCGACTTCTTGAGTTAGAAGAAGATTCATTAGAGGCAACCGTTCCTCTCATTAATCATCTCCCAGGCTTCTCCTTCCTGGAAGCCAACTTGTCTTCTTCATGACTTGCATTTCTTTGGCTTTGGGTTCTTAGTTCTTCCTGGCTCCAACCAGTTTCATGCCTTTCAACCATCCCTTGAGTTGGTTTTGGGGGAATCCCTCTGACTTTCTCTTCTTGGGCTGCTCCCACAGGCGCAAGACACACAAGAACCTCACACTGCAAATAGCCTCTCCTTGGGTTACAGCAATCAGGTGGTGTGTCATCTCTGTTTATGTACTGAACTGATTTATGGTGAAGGAGATGACAGAAGCTGAAACGAAGGCACAAATCCCTCTTCTGCCTTCTCCTAGCCCAGCCTTGAACACCCCTTATCTGGAATGGTATTTTCTGGAGAGAGTTAGCTAAACATACAGATAAATCTTCCTCCTGACTACATAATTTACATTTAAGCAGACCGTAAAGTAGATGGAACCACCACATCCCACGTATGGGTGGAGCTGAGTTTATCTAAGGATTTGAGATGATGATGATTATTATTTTGTTTATTTAATATGGCTGTTTTGGAGTTTAGACTACACTTCTGTGCTATTCAGTCAAAAGGCAAGAAACTGGAACCGTGGTTTTCATGCTCTGGGTGTGAGGCTCTGAGGGCCACAGAAAGGAGAGGGGAAGTCCCCCGTTTGTGCATCCTCGCTCTGAATCAGAAAATCACAAGCTGAGATTCAAAGGTGAATGTAGATTCAGCCCAAGAGCAGGTCAAGGTTTAGATGGAAAGCTGTATGTACCTTCCTTAGTAATTTGTTGCTGTGTCGGAGGGAGGCACACAGGCAGAGAAAAGAGAGGGGATGGGGGAGAGAGAGGAGGGAGAAATGGGAAAGGAAAGGAAAGGAAAGGAAAGGAAGAGGAAGGAAGGAAGGAAGGAAGGAAGGAAGGAAGGAAGGAAGGAAGGAAGGAAGGAAGGAAGGAAGGAAGGAAGGAAAAATGGAGGGAGGGAGGGAGGAAGGAAAAATGGAGGGAGGGAGAAAGGGAGGGAGGGAGGGAAAGAAGGAAGGAAGGAAGGAAGGAAGGAAGGAAGGAAGGAAGGAAGGAAGGAAGGAAGGAAGGAAAATGGAGCCAGGGAGGGAGGAGGAAGAAAGGAAAATGGAGTGAGGGAGGGAAGGAGGACAGGAGGGAGGAAGGGAGGGAGGAAGGAAGGAAGGAAGGAAGGAAGGAAGGAAGGAAGGAAGGAAGGAAGGAAGGAAAATGTAGGGAGGGAGGAAGGAAGGAAGGAAGAAATGAAGGAAAGAAAATGGAGGGAGGGAGGGAAGGAGGAAGGGAGGAAGGAAGGGGAATTACCAATGGAAGAAAACAGATCTGTGAAAAGAAGAGGTGAGAAGGGACCCTGTCCATTATGGCTCTAGTCCCACCCTTTGCCTCTTTTGTCCTGCCTGCGAGTGGGCTACAGGAACACTCAACCTTTTCTTTGACTAAGCATATTTAACATTGGCTGGCCTGTAGTGGAACTTCCAGAAAACAGCTGCTGCCAGAAACAGTTTGTCTAGTCACCCAGTGGCTCCTGTTCCCACAGTGGCCTCCAAACAGCCGCGGTTCATATGACAGAACGAGGAAATAATGAAATATACCGGCATTCTATGGCTATCATAAAGCTAATGCAATTTCTGTATATTCGATTATTCAGCATGTAAATAATCTATTAAATATACAACGGAGTTGCATGGAGTATATCTTCCCTAGCTTAATGCAATTGAAATGTAGGTTAAATCAAATTCAGTGTGCATCGTGGCCAGGTCTATGCCTGGGAAAACACCTTCCAGCATGGCATGTGTTCATCCATCTTGCATTAGTCTCCCTCCCTGTTTCCTTGTGTAACGGTTGGTCAGCATCCCGTTCCTTTGTGTGTTTTGCCCCCATTCAGTGTGCGAGTCCAATCCTTTTTCCAACATGCAGCTTTGCCACTATCTGATCGTATTTCCATGACTTCAGCAGCCTGCTGGAAATAGCTTTTGTTTAAACAGGTACTGTATTCCCTTTCACTGTTTACAATTGAACACTTCCTATCACCCTGAAGTACACCTGTCCGTGATAGTACAAATTTATGGAGATCCATCCCAGACAAATCCGATTCCATGAGCTACAATGGAATCTGGTTTGTTTGTTTGTTTGTCAAATCTCACAGAAAACAACTGTAGGAGATGCCCAGGCTGAGCCTGAAGGAGAGGCGTGTTGTGGCCCATAAGCGGCCTGTGCAGCTAGTAGCTGATTCTGACAGCAAGGAGGCTGGTGTGGTGCTGCACCAGCAGCCTGTGCAGCTGGCGCTCAAGTCGGACAGTGAGGAGGCTGGAGAAGATGTGGTGCAAGAGGCGGGGATTCAGCCAGGGCCTTCAGAACCTCCAGAAGCTCCCTTAAGTAAAGAGGACGAAGAGGAGGAGCCTCTTCTCGACGCACGGGTGCGCAGAGCTGCCAAAAGGCAGGAGTGGCTCCTCAGGAGGAGGTCTCCTCGAGAGTAAGGCTTGGGGCTAATTGGCCACTCCCTTAGCCTATTTAAGGAGGAACGCCAACTGAAGCAATTTGCAGGGAACAACTTAGTTCACATACCTTCGTGTCTTGTCTTGCTTATCTTATCAGCTTCCTGCAAATTGCTTCTGGGCATTCTGCCAACCATAGTAAGCTTTCAGTTATTATTCTTTGAATTCTTGGCGGCTGTTAATGCAGTTAATTAACAGCCATTGTTGTAAAAGACTGGTTTATTTAGTAAACTAAGGTTTGAACAGACTTTGTGTATGCTGCGTTCTTTGGGATCTGTAGCTGGGGCAGAACAGGTGTCATCAGTTGTGTCCACAAGAGGCCTAAGTCTGGCCTTCCTTGAATTCCTTTGATTCTTATCTACCGCCAATTTGCTTTGACTGTTAGTAGTTCAGATTCTTTCAGAGAGCTTAAGCTTGCCATATATCTTTATACTCATTTGAACTGCCTGGATTTTCTGATTTCCCTGAGGCTTGACAGCATGTCTGGGTGGCATACAAAAATCCTGTTGGTCTACTACTCAATCCAAATGTTAGGAATGTCTGCAAGGGGAAGACACAGTTCTTTCCTTCCTTCCTTCCTTCCTTCCTTCCTTCCTTCCTTCCTTCCTTCCTTCCTTCCTTCCTTCCTTCCTTCTGCCTGTTTACCTTCCCTTTCTTTCCTCCCTCCTTTCCTCCCCTTTCTCTGCCTGTTTGCCTCTCTCCAACAAAACAGCAAGGAAAAGATGATAGCCATGGCCAGGTGAACAAAGCCACACCCCCTTTTTATGTGTGCCAATACATGTAAAAAGAGATGGGTCTTCAATCATGTTCGCATGTCTGCCATCTTGATCTTTCAGAAGATCCCATGGACTTCCTTGCAGGAAAATATCATCATCTATCAACCCCATCACAGGATTCTTTCTGTGCTGGTGAAATAAGTAGAGTGTAGGAGAAGGAGAGGCAGAGACTGAAGGTGGAGTCAAGAGAGGAATCAGCCTTGAGTTGTTACGTCCCCACAAACAATCCAAATCCAGCCCTTCTTGAATTCCACTGACTCTTATCTAGGGCCAATTTAGTGTTGACCATTAGTTGACTAGTTTCTTGTGAATGTTGTGATGATTCTTGTGAATGAAGATGATTTATGGCATGAGCAATAAGTCACCTTAACTGGAACCTAATCTGTGGTCCTGATTCTTCACAACTAACCCGTTCCTATTTATCCCGCTTCTTCTCAGAGAAACATGGAAAATAATTTAGGATGATGATGATGATTTTACAGATGCTAAACATGAATTACATGTTTCTTTGGGGGGGTGGGAATTACTGAATGTATGTTTTTAAAAAGCCGCTGGAGAATTTCTTGAGCAGCAAATACATTCAATCATTTTCCAGAGATTGAAGGTATATATTCAGGGAAAAGCAATTTTCACTGAGAAAACAGCCAGGAGGGTTTGGGGGTGGGGGAATGACAGCTTGGTTTTTCCCTCAGATGTGATTGCCGACGTCATTCGTAATTCCCCACAGAGTTTCGCTGGACATTAAGTCTGAAAACCCGTTTTTTCAATGTGAACTATGACATAAAACGTGAGGGTGGAAATGCAGCGATACTCAAAGAGTTTCAACGAACTGTGATTTTTCCCAAATTCACGGAGGAATAGAAGAAACTGTAGCAAGGTTAGGACTTTTAGCCAGAAGAAATGCAAATTCCTTTCGCTCACCAGATGTGTTACATGACGACAGAGTGTGGTCATGCATTTCATTAATCCCTGTTTCCTTAATGACAGTTTATTGAATAAAACCTTGTCGGTGGAATTTACGCAATACATTTGCATGATTATATGTTAGTATGAACTGTAATTATTAAACCACAGTGGCTGGGTTCCAGGGGTGGGGCTGCTAGGGGTTCGCAGGGGTTCGGAAGAACTTCTAGCTACGATTCTGTGCAGTTTGGAGAACCCCCAAATCCCACTCCTGGCTGGCCCCGCCCACCTTGCCCCGCCCTCCCCCCAGGAGTCCCCACGTGGCCCATTTTGGATGCAGGTAAGTGCAGGGCGCGCGGGGAGGCTCGGGGAGGATGAAAAATGGGCCTACTGGAAGTTCAGGAAGGCCAGAAACGAGCCCATTCCAGCCTCCAGAGGGCCTCTGGAGCCTGGGGAGGTCGTTTTCACCCTCCTGGAGGCACGAGGAAAACCTCTGGAGCCCAGGAGAGGGCAATAATGCCCCCCACCCACTGTGGTGCAAGGGGCCAACTAGGCCACACCCACCATGGCCATGCCCAACCAGCAACCGGGCAGGGAACCCCTTGCTAAAATTTTTGAAGCCCACCCCTGCTGGGTTCCCAAAATGACCTAAGACCGGGGTGTCCAAGCTTGGAAAATTTCAGATTTATGGTTTTCAACTCCCAGAATTCTGGGAGTTGAAGTCCACAAGTTTTAAAGTGGCCAAGGTTGGACATTCCTGACCTGAGCTACATAGGCTACCTGCCTTCTCAAACACTCATTTGTGCTTCTCCCAGAGGTCTCCAAAGTAGGTGGAGAAGTACATCTTAATCTTTTTTTTTCCCCATTTGGGGCAAAATAGATCTTTTTAGATAGTTTGCTCTTGAAAAATCAAACACCTCCCCACTGTTTCCATTCTGGATGGGTTAAGGTGTGAAATTGGTCCCTGGAGCCAATGGACCTCTGTAAACAATTTTGATGAACAAGTTCTTCTTATGGAAAAGAACAGCTCTAAAAAAACATGCGCCCAGTTCTTCCCGTCACCAGTTCCTTGTGGCCTTTAAGGCAAGACAGTTGATGTCAGGCTCCAAAAACCAAGGAAGACATGGGGAGGTTCTTCTAAGCAGTTTCCTTAATGGTTCCTCCTCACCTATAAACAGAAACCTTGCCAAACTAAAACAACTTCTTGCACCATTAAAACCATTCTGGCAACCGTTAGGGAGGAGCTGTCTTCATCTTCTTTCTCTCACACAAACCCTCTGAACCGCTTTGCTCCTTTGGAATGCAGCCCCTCCCCCCTGGGAATCCAGACTATGTTCCATCACATTGTACATCCCTGCCTTGCAGTAAATCAAAATCAAATAATAGCCTGACCCTATATGAGAGCCAGCTTAAAGGTAAAGGTTCCCCTCGCACATATGTGCTAATCGTTCCCAACTCTAGGGGGCAGTGCTCATCTCCATTTCAAAGCCGAAGAGCCAGCCCTGTCCGAGAATGTCTCTATGGTCATGTAGTCATGACTAAGCGCCAAACGCGCACAGAACGCTGTTACCTTCCCACCAAAGGTGGTCCCTATTTTTCTACTTGCATTTTTTACGTGCTTTTGAACTGTTAGGTTGGCAGAAGCTGGGACAAGTAATGGAAGCTCACTCCATTACGCGGCACTAGGGATTCGAACCACTGAACTTTTCGATCAACCACTGAACCTTTCGATCAACAAGTTCAGTGTCTTAGCCACTGAGCCACTGCATCCCTAATATTTGACCCCCTAAGAGCCAGTTTAGGGGGCCAAATTATATGAAATGTTGCACACCACGCATGCAACTTATGTCGGTCCACAGGATATGATCTAAAAAAAATAAAGATGTGGGCCATGGTGGTATGTTCAACCTCCACTCAATATTTATCTGTGAAGCTATCTTGGTTTTATAGTTTGTCGTGAAAGTGACTGCCTGTGCAGGCTCCTGGATGGGGGCTGAAAGGCGAAAGCGGAAGCAGGATGCTCCGTCCCACAGTTGGATAAACCAGGTTGCCCTGATAGACCAGTGTTGTGGTCCACCAGCAGCCTGAGGAGCTGGCAGCAGAGTCGGACAGTGAGGAGGCTGGGGAGGAACATGAGCCAGTCCTGGAGTCTGGGGAAGGCTTAGAGGAGGGCTCTGCATCGGAGGCAGAGAAAGGGCCATCTGGGAGGTACGTGCTGCTTCCGGAGCCTCCAGAGTCGGACCTCAGCAGAGGAACAGGGGGAGCCTGTTTCCAATGCGCACATGCGCAGAGCTGCCAGAAGGCAAGAACAGTTAAAACAAAAGGGACGACTCAGGAGTAGGGCTTGGAGATGATTGGCCCCTCCCATAAAAGAGGAGCAAAGGCACGTGGGCCTTTGCAGGAAGCAACATTGTTAATTCTGTGCAGTTTAAAGTCTGGAGCTCTATTTGATTCTGGACTCTGTGTGGCTTTGCCAATTAGGTCTTTGGCAGTGTGTCAAGGGAGATAAAGGTGGGTGATTATCAGCCTTATCCCGAAGGACTCTTTACAATGCTTTGGGATTCATCTGTGAATGAACAGAATTCACAGCTGTTAAAATAAAACAGGTTTTTGGGACTACTAGTATGTTTTCCTGACTCAGAAGGCCTAGGTCAGAACAACCGGTCTCATCAGGAAAAACACTTAATCTCTCTCCTGGTATGACCAACAAAGTGAGGAGAGCCTGTGACTTAGAGGTTAATACATCTACCTAATATGCTTGTAGCCCAGGTTCGAATCCCAGAAAGGGTATGACTAGCTGACGAGAGCTAAATAGCTTGAAATAGATCCATACTAGTCTCCCTTTATTTCTTTGTCAGTAAAATATAAATTCAACACTATCTTGGTTTTGTCTTCTTTATTTTGTGCCATATCCTGCAGACACTCTTGGGGTCTTTTCCTCCAGTTTTATACAGAAGCTATTATGCAGGATTTAAATCTGGATCAGCACCGGTCCATATGGGGAGAAAATGTAAAAAATGCATCTTCCTGTAACTGCTTATTGATCAAAATTTATACACACGGTCACAAAGCTTCCACGAGCATTGTTGTCTTCAGCAATTCTGAGGGAGATTTAGACATTCACAAAGAGAAACAGAAAAGCGATTGCAGGGGTATGGTTCAGAAACAGTTGGAGTTGCCTTCCTATAATTACAGGAATTTTAAAATAAGACGTAGTGTACCCAGAAGAAGCAAGTTTGGGGGGTTTTTCCCCCCACATTAAAATGCAATTGAAATTATATGCGGTTAATGTGATCCTTTTCCTTTCCTGAATTTAATGATTATAATTATTTGTCGTATTCAAAGTTACAAATCAGAAATCATTCTCTTCGGAGTTGCCATCAACTTATAGAAGATCAGTGCAAACCGATTGGTCCTTTCTTGCAGCTTGGAATATAAAGAAAGGCCTGTGCTGACTACAACCCCTGAATTCGTGGTTTTTCAGTGGCTTGTAGTTTGGTTATAAATTATAGGTTATACGCAGCGTGCACTATCAATTAATGATACCCTGGAAAATTAGACTTTATAAGATTCCGTGTGTAAATCCCATGTTTATTCATCGGTATTTTACTTTTTATTCCTTCGCTTTCTCCCTTCTTTTTTGCCTGTTTATCTCCTCTCTTCCTTTTTTTAAAAAACAAAAAAATACCAATGCATTTTTTTTTTAAAGAAAAGAATATTGAGGGAGGTAAACATGTCAGAAGCAAGGAAAGAAGGGTTATTAGAGAACTGGGATTCCCATTGTTGCTTCTAAATTTATCCCCCCCCCCCAGTCACACACCTTTCATATATTACTCGTGAGTAAATACTGAACTTAGCAGATAGAAAGCAAAACACCTCTCTCTACTGTACATGCCAATTTGGGTTGACTTACATCAATCCTCTTTTTTGCCCAAGAACCCAGAAAGAGTGTCCAACATTTTCTCTCTGTCCACTCACCCACACACAACCCCTTTGCATTATTATTATTATTATTATTATTATTATTATTATTATTATTAGTTATTATTATTAGTTAATCTTTAGTGAGATTCACAGCCTTTGAGGCTAGTTAATAGCTCAGCAACTCGAGTCCTAACCAAGGACCTAGGAACTGTTAAGGTATCGTCGGAGGATGTAAGCTGTTCTGAGTAAGGTGGTTTTTTGTAGAGTCAAAATGTTCAAGTCCGGTAAATTTAGATTTTCTAAATAGCGGGGTAGCCCTTTGGGTATTGCTCCAAGGGCTCCAATTACAATCGGGACAACACACGATTTCTTTTTCCACAGTCGCTCAACTTCAATTTGCAGGTCCCGGTACTTTGTGATTTTTTTTTTTGCTGCTTATCTTCAATCCGTGCATCACCAGGTATTGCAATGTCAATATATTATTATTATTATTTTATTTATCTATGGTCCTTATAACCCAGCCCAACCTCAAAAGACTCAGGGTGGGTACAACATCACACAGAAAAAAATCAAACCATCTTGAATAATAAATAACAGAATCCAATCCAATTATCAAAAACAGAAACTAAGATTTCTGTTACACAAGACGACAACTCGTGGAAGAATCGGGGGATAAGGTTATGGTTATTTAATGGGACCTCAGCTCCTCCTGCCTTAATCCCGTGTTTATTTTTCCGCTGCATTTTATCAAGGGAAAGGGGAAAAGCTTTTAAGAATGACATAAAATAGCCCCATGTCTTCACACGAAGCATGAGCTTTTCATGGCCAGATTAAAGAGAAAACTTGTATTCCCTTTTAGGGAAAGTTAAAACAGTAGTTTAGCCAAGTTTATATATATATATATATATTTTGTTTGTCAAATTGATGTGCCTCCCGTCTCACTCTTGGACAATGGACGGTGGATGTATGGACATTTTGGACACCTATCAGGGAGGGAGCATGGATGTTTGTGTGGGTGTTGGCAATAACGGAGAATCGTTTTGTCACGACTGCAGATCTGTGAGATTCTTTAAACTTTCCATTCTATAGTCCTGCCTATAGCTTTAAGCATTCCTTAAGATCCCCTGCTCCAAGCCTCCTTAGCTTCCCACGATCAGCCAAGATCAGCAAGATGCTGCTATCCAGCTAGGCATCTCATATGAGGTACAAATTAAATATGTCCAGAAAAAAAAAACTAAATGGTACTTGCAAACTATCTACCCCCCCATGTGGTACAATTTGCTGGCTGAGAGAATCAAGGTTTAACCCATTCACTCATACGAAGCTGAGCTGAAGCCCGAGGAGCCAATCGGAGCAGAAATCCTAAAATTAAATTTCCAGAAACTCAACGCAGCCTCTTTTCAGTAACTTTTAACTTTTTTTTTAATTTTTATTCAGCAAGACACACACCTCCACACTGTCAGGGTGTTCCAAAAAAAAACCAAACACTCCCAATGAAATAAAACTCCAAGGCACGAGATCCCTCGAAGTTCCACTTTATTAGAGCTGTCGTGTTGGCACAGCTGGGAAAAGCCGAATCTGAAAGCTTCCAGGTTTTCCCCACCCAGTTGAATAGTCACAACCAGTGGTGGGATTCAGCCGGTTCGCACCACTTCGGGAGAACCGGTTGTTAACTTTCTGAGCAATTTGGTGAACTGGTTGTTGGAAGAAATCATGAGGGCAGAGAACCGGTTGTTAAATTACTTGAATCCCACCACTGGCTGAATCCTACCATTGCCTGGAGTGCCAAGGGCAGTGATGGGATTCAGCCGGTTCGCACCACTTCGGGAGAACCGGTTGTTAACTTTCTGAGCAGTTTGGCGAACTGGTTGTTGGAAGAAATCATGAGGGCAGAGAACCGGTTGTTAAATTACTTGAATCCCACCACTGGCTGAATCCTACCATTGCCTGGAGTGCCAAGGGCAGTGATGGGATTCAGCCGGTTCGCACCACTTTGGGAGAACCGGTTGTTAACTTTCTGAGCAATTTGGTGAACTGGTTGTTGGAAGAAATCATGAGGGCAGAGAACCGGTTGTTAAATTACTTGAATCCCACCACTGGCTGAATCCTACCATTGCCTGGAGTGCCAAGGGCAGTGATGGGATTCAGCCGGTTCGCACCACTTCGGGAGAACCGGTTGTTAACTTTCTGAGCAGTTTGGCGAACTGGTTGTTGGAAGAAATCATGAGGGCAGAGAACCGGTTGTTAAATTACTTGACTCCCACCACTGGTCACAAGAATAAGAAGAATAAGAATAATTTTATTTCTATACCGCCCTTCTCCCGAAGGACTCAGGGTGGTGTACAGCCTATTAAAAGCACAAGACAAACATCAATTAAAATAATTTAAAATTATTAAATAATTCGGCTCAATTTAAAACCCCAGAAATTTAAAACACCCAATTTAACAACCCTGCCCCACACCCACAAGTTCATCATGTGGTCCAATCCATCCTTCAGACTCAACTGGAGACAATCCCCAGTCACTCCCATCCAGGTGCAGGCAAATGTCCTTGATGTCCAGAGCAAGGAATGTTGTTATGGCTATTCTTCCACCGCTCCAACAACAACAACAACAAAAAAAAACCCCTCCCAATTTCCCAGGCTAAAATATGTGGCTTCCAAAACAGACACACACAATGCTTAGTTGAGATTTGGGAGGTGTTGTGCATTGTCCCGTCTGCAGCTATCTGCGATCTGCACTTACCCATCGGCCCCTTCGTAGCCGTAGATATACAACAACAGCTACGGACAGTTGGGAGTAATTCTAAATGAAGTTTTAGCCGTGAAAGCCAGTTGGGTGATTTCGGGTCAATCACCAGGAGTTGGTAAGTTCTAGTCCCAGCTTTGGCATGAAAGCTAACTGGGTGCCAATCACTGCCTCTCAGCCCCAACCCACCTCACAAGGTTGTTATTGTGGGGAAAATAGGAGGAGGAAGGTGAGCCGGATATGTTCGCCACCTTGAGTTAATTTGTAAAAAATAATAAAAGCAGGATACAAATAAGTAAAGAAAGGGGTAGACCCTTCGATCTCATGATTGTGGCTACTATCCTGATGCCTCTGTTAACTTACAACCAGTTGTTTAGCAACTGTTTGAAGTTACAATGGATTTCTTCACTACTTATGACCCGGTTCCGAAGTTCTGATTGCCAAACCTCTTCACCATGGTGAGGTGATCACATTTGGGGTGAATTTATCTCTGTTTATTTTTTTATTTATTTTTTTATTCATATTTCTATGCTGCCCACTCTCCGAGGACTCTGGGCGGCTTACACCAAAGACAGTATACTAAATAGCATATTGGCCCCAACAATCTGGATCCTCATTTTACCCACCTCGGAAGGATGGAAGGCTGAGTCAACCTTGAGCCAATGAGATTTGCAGAGTCCTTCAGCTAAATTTTATGGCAGGGGTCTCCAACCTTGGCAACTTTAAGACTTGTGGACTTCAACTCCCAGAATTCCTCAGCCAGCAAAACCTTTGCTGGCTAAGGAATTCTGGGAGTTGAAGTCCACAAGTCTTAAAGTTGCCAAGGTTGGAGACCCCTGTTTTATGGCATTTTTACCCAAAGCCAACACTTAGTTCCAGTCCTTTAAACCAGCCCATAGTGAACAATTGATTCACTTAACAGCTGTGGCTTTTTTTGCATAACAACTATGGCAGCAACTGTACTACTCTAGTGTTTACAACTGCTACAAAAATGTAAAATTGGGTCGGCCATGTGCTTGACTTGTCTTACAACCAATGTGGCTTATGACCAAAATGGGCAAATTCCATTATGGTTATTAAGTCAAGGAATACCTGTATAGTATCTGATGAAATATTTAAAAAAAACTGGTCACACTTCTGCTTTTTGACATTGATTCATAGTGGGCCTTGAAGTGGAACTGCGAAAGCAAGGCACCATTCATCTGGTCCTCAAATAAGGAAAAGAAGAATGAATGAAAAAGGAAGGAAGGAAGGAAGGAAGGAAGGAAGGAAGGAAGGAAGGAAAAGAAAGAGAGAGAAAGAAGGAAAGAAGGAAGGAAGGAAGAGAAAGAAGGAAGTAAGAGAAAGAAGGAAGGAAGGAAGAAAAAGGAAGGAAAGAAAGAAGGCGAGAGAAAGAAGGAGAGAGAAAGAAAGAAAGAAGGAAGGAAGGAAGAAAAAGAAAGGAAAGAAGGAAGAAGGAAAAGGAAAGGAAAGAAGATAGGAAGGAAGGAAGGAAAGACAGAAAGAAAAAGAAAGAAAGAAAGAAAGAAAGAAAGAAAGAAAGAAAGAAAGAAGGAAGGAAGGAACCTCAGCTAGGAAGAGCAACAGGGGATCCACTTGTGTTCTGCCTCTGCCACACCTTTGTGCAACAGGTGGTTTGCTAGACCCAGCGGGTGGGTGGGGGTCTTTGCAAGCAACGAGGGGCTGCTAGGCAAGCAACAGGGACATTCATTAATAGGAGCAGTTCTGGTGTCCTCCAAGCCCAGCTCTTAGAAACTGGAGGAGAATTTCTGCTCCACCCAGAGGCATGCAGTGGAAAACTGGGTGTGGGAGCTGGGACCTCCCTCCTTTTCCACACTCACATTAATAATCCTGTCTGGAGTGGCAGAGCTAACCTGCATTAACCAGGAAACCAGCTATTGTGGGTCGCAAGGGGTTTTGGGTGCAGAAGAGAGGGGACCAGACCCTCTGATTCTCTCTGATCAGCAACTCCATTTATTTCCTTCCTTCCTTCCTTCCTTCCTTCCTTCCTTCCTTCCTTCCTTCCTTCCTTCCTTCCTCTCTCTCCTTCCCTCCTTCCCTCCCTCTTCTTTCTTTCTTTCTCTCTCTCTCTCTCTTTCTCTCCCCTTCCTTCCTTCCCTCCCTCCCTCCCTTCCCCTTTCTTTCTTTCTTTCTTTCTTTCTTTCTTTCTTTCTTTCTTTCTTTCTTCTTTCTTTCTTTCCT
>NW_027256893.1:7437490-7475744 GCF_029215685.1 Pituophis catenifer annectens
CCAATTTCATGGCCTCCGGGCAAGGAGCGCGTTTTTGCGAGCGCTCAGCCTTCAGCCGACACCCGCTTCCCCGGCACAGGCTGAGAGAAAGAAAGAGGGTGGGAGAAAAAGAAAGAGGGTGGGAGAAAAAGAAAGAGGGGGAGAGAGAAAGAAAGAGGGTGGGAGAAAAAGAAAGAGAGGGAGAGAAAGAAAGAGGGAGCGAGAGAAAGAAAAAGGGGGAGAGAGAAAGAAAGAGGGAGCGAGAGAAAGAAAAAGGGGGAGAGAGAAAGAAAAAGGGGGAGAGAGAAAGAAAAAGGGGGAGAGAGAAAGAAGGAGGGAACGAGAGAAAGAAAATGGGGGAGAGAGAAAGAAAAAGGGAGTGAGAGAAAGAAAAAGGGGAAGAGAGAAAGAAAGAGGGGGAGAGAGAGAGAGAAAGAGAGGGGAAGAGAAAGGGAGCGAGAGAAAGAAAGAGGGAGAGAAAGAAAGAGGGAGCGAGAGGGGGGGAGGGGGAGAGGGAGGGAGGGAAGGATGGAGAGGGAGAGAGAGAGGGAGAGACACGCCGGCCTGCGAGGGTGGGGGAGCTAAAGCGGAGCAGCGGCGGGTGGGGAGGGTCTCCTGCCCCGCGGGGACACCCTCCCCCCTTTCCAATCGCATTCAATTCCCCTTGCCCTGCCACCTCCCTTCTCTGCTGAGGCCGGAGAAAAAGGTGAGCGAGCCCCAGAGATTTCCCGCCAGGTGTTCCCATCCTCCGCGACGGCCGCGGAGGATGGGCGTGGGATCCCGCCAGCGCCGCTCGGGCTGGCTGGCTGGCTGGCTGGCTGGCTGACTCCCCACCTCTCGTCTCTCCCGCGCATGGCTGGGGTACCTTAGGGTGCCTGTCGGCGGCAGAAGGGGGTCCCCGGCTCCATGGCTCCAGCAGCAGAGGCGGCGGCGCTCAGGGTTTTGACGGCGCGGCAGCGTTCAGCACCTTCGCGCTGGACAGCTCCGGGCGAAGCAGGCGTAGCGCTGCTACTACCCAGGCGTCGCTTTCCCCCGGACTCGCCGCCGCCGCCGCCAGCTCCATCCTTCATCTCCGCCCAGCTCCGCCCCCGGCTGCTGCCATTGGTCCCGGCCGCCTGGTGAATGGTCCGCTGGTCCCGAGCGCTTCCCCTTCGCCCCCTCGGCCGCCAGCACAGGGTAACCCACTGGGGCGGGGGGGGGAGAGAAGGCACGCTAGGCGGCAGGCGCAGCAGCAACGATGGCTGGGCTTCGGCGGCATCTCCTCCTCCTCCTCCTCCTCCTCCTTCTACCCACCCAGTCATCCCTACGAGGCATCTGGCAAGGGCCGGCCAGAGAGGTGGCTGGGAGTTGTAGTTCTTTCGCCTCTCCCCGGAGGCAGCCTTCCAAAGAGGGGGTGGTCAGCCAGGACCAAGGGGTGGCCCATGAGGGAGATGGGCTTCAACTCCTCGGGAAGAGGTCACCGCTTCATCATCTTTCTGCTTTCCAAGGGTTGGCAAAGCCTTCCCCCAATTTGACCCAAATTGGGTCGGGCAAATGAGTTTGGGAATGGCACTAGATGGGTGCGGTAGTCCACCGTGCCCAGTGGTGAAATTCAGATTTATTTATTTTTTTTACTACCGGTTCTATGGGTGTGGTGTGGCTTGGTATGCATGGCTTGGTGGGCGTGGCAGGGGAAGGATACTGCAAAATCTCTATTCCCATCCCACTCCTGGAGGAAGGATACTGCAAAATCCCCATTCCCTCCCTACTCCAGGGGGAAGGATATTGCAAAATCCCCATTCCCTCCCCACTCCTGGGGGAAGGATATTGCAAAATCTCCATTCCCACCCCACTCCAGGGGCAGGATACTGCAAAATCTCCATTCCCACTCTACTCTGGGGCCAGCCGATATTTGCCGGTTCTCCGAACTACTCAAAATTTCCACTACCGGTTCTCCAGAACCTGCTGGATTTCACCCCTGACCATGCCCCTAGAAAGCAATGTTTGAGAAGGTGGGTCTTCCTTGCAAGGTCTTCGAAGAAAAACCAGAAAGTCCAGATGCCTCTTGGAAAAAGCGCCTTTGGGACAATCTTGCAAGTATTGTCTTAGTGCTATATTAAGGGTCAATAAATGTTCTTGAAAAGGATTGCCGGGTTCTCTGCATGGAGTAGAACAATTTGATTTATATGCTGCCCTTCTCCGGAGACTCAGGGCGGCTTACAATGCGTTAAGCAATAGCCTTCATACTTTTGTATATTTATACAAAGTCAGCTTATTGCCCCCAGAAACTGGCTCCTCATTTAACCTACCTTAGAAAGGATGGAAGGCTGAGTCAACCTTGAGCCTGGTGAGATTCGAACCTGCAGTAATTGCAGGCAGCTGTGTTAATAACAGGGTGCTTTAAACCACTGTACTACCAAGGCACAGGAAGCAATTAGTTCATCTGGCCAATTCAAGATTTGAGACTTCTGTTTGTGACTCTGTGCCAAGTTTGGCCTTGCCCTGCGCCTGGAAATTAGCTCTCTGGCAGCATTCCATGGGAGATAGGTGGGGTGTTGATAACCTTCCTCTGAAAGACTGTTTATCAAGCCTTGCAGACTGTAAATGAAGGCAATTTACAGCCGTATGAATTAAAGAGGTTTGCTGGGACTAAGTTTGTGCTGTTTAATTTCTAAGGAAGCCTAGGTCAGAACATTGTGCAACGTAGCATTACAATGAAGTAGAATTAGGACAACTGGTTTTGATAGCCCCTCAACTACTGGGAGACAGCTAGCATGCCACCCCTTATCCTCCTTTTCATTAAGCTAGATAAACCAAGTTTCCACAACCATTCACCATATGCTTTAGCCTCCGAAACCTTTTTCATCTTTGATGCTCTTCTCTGCACTGTTTCTACTGTCTCGGCATCTCTTTTGTATTGTGGTGACCAAATACTGGACACAGTATTCCAGGTCCACAGAGCCTTCTCTGTGGGAGCACCCGCCCTCTGGAACGAGCTACCTCCCGGAATACGGCTGATTCCGGATCTCCGCACTTTCCGTAAGGCCCTGAAGACGTTTTTATTTCAGCAAGCCGGCCTGGCCTGAATAGGTTTTATGGATTAGTTTTTAATTGTATTGCTAGGGGTTTTAAATTGGGGCGGCCGTTTAATTTAATTTATTTTTAATTATTTTAACTTTTATATTGTATGTTATTTTAATTCTCGGCTGTTCACCGCCCTGAGTCCCTTCGGGGAGAAGGGCGGGATATAAATTTAATAAGAAAGAAAGAAAGAAAGAAAGAAAGAAAGAAAGAAAGAAAGAAAGAAAGAAAGAAAGAAAGAAAGAAAGAAAGAAAGAAAGAAAGAAAGAAAGAAAGAAAGAAGGAAAGAAAGAAAGAAAGAAAGTGTGGTCACACCAGCATGGTGTAAAGCGGTACGACGACTTCTCATCGAAATCCTGTTCCCCAAATTCGGCTTGTCCTGGAAGATACGTCTGCTCATTGTTAATCATTGTTGGAGATCTTCCTATTTCTTTCCCAGCCCCGGAGGTATCCTTTACCCTGAGTCACGACTTAGCACAGCCTTCTCCAACCTGGATTTATGCAAACCAAATTAGATGGGGGGGGGAGGAGAAATCTGGAGGACACCAAGTTGGAGAAGCTAACTTTGCAAGGTTGAGAATAACAATAGCAGCAGCAATAGCTCTTAGACTCATATACCACTTCATCTAAAGACACGGCTCTTCCCCCAACTTCCCTGATCTGCCGTGGATTTTAATTTGGGGATTTGGGGATTTTAATTTGGTTTTAATATTATTTAATTTTTACTTACTGTCGGGTTTTCTATTGTTGTGAGCCGCCCCGAGTCCTACGGGAGAAGGGTGGCATATAAATCTGACAAACAAACAAACAAACAAACAAACAAATAAATAAATAAATCTTTACAGCCCTCTCTAAGCAGTTTACAGAGTCAGCCTATTGTCCCCAACAGTCTGGGTCCTCATGCACGCAAGGCGCATGCGCAGCCAGCCAACCGGTAGTAAACCAGTTCAGATTTCACCACTGATATATATATATATATATATATATATATATATATATATATATATATATATATATATATATATATATATATGTAGGTCTTTGGTTATTCGGGTCTTCTCCCATGTAAAATTGGAAGTGTCTTGGCGACGTTTCGACAAAGTCTCATTCGTCATCTTCAGGCTGGTGTTCTCGGCTTCGTGCTTCCAGGAGCAATGTGAGATCGCAGCTGTCTCTTCCTTTTAACTGCTGGTGGGGTTACATACAAACACCCGCGAAAACCTGAAAAAACAAATATATATATCACTTAAGAGAGCTACGATGGCACAGAAGGGGTATTGTGATTTAGCACAGTGCTGTTGCCAAACAGTTAAACTCGGGGTGCACCTCATCGTTCCCCAATTTACAGCTCTACAGAAAATGAGAAAGTTCAGACGAGGTTGAGATTGGTTCACCAGGCACAGGGGATCCTGTTGGCATCAGCAAGAGGAATCGACTCCACTTTGAGTGTCTTTCCAGGTGTTTTGACTGCCCAGAAGCACCGGGAAGGACTTAGCACAGGGGTGTCAAACTCAAGGCTTGCGGGTCGAATCCGCCTCGCAGGGTGCTTAAATCTGGCCCGTGGGGCCAGCCTGGAAATAGCAAAGGACTGGCCCGCAGGGCCTCTGGCAGCCAAAATGGGGTGCGAGCAGAGGTGGGATTCAGCCTATTTGCTAGAACCGGTAGTTAACTTTCCAAGCAGTTCAGAGAACTGGTTGTTGGAAGAAATCTCCTTTTGTTTTTTTGTTTTTTCGACCGTTGAAGCATCCCCATGATTCACCAGGTGAGGTGAAGCGCCTCTCAACGTGAGTGACGTCAAGTTGACCACGCCCACCCAGTCACATGACCACCCAGCCATGCCTACCCAATTGGTCATTAGGGCAGAGAACCGTGTCAGGTTTTGATGCTATCTCAAAATAAAGGAATTTCCAAACTGCTGATCTTTAAGGAAATTTTCTCTTTATTGAGCATAGTGAACTGTCCCTGGCTCTTTCGCGGTCAGTACTGACCTTTGCCCCCCAATCCCTCCCTTTCCGATCCCCAATTCTCTGCGTCTCATTGGCTATCTTCCAAGCCACTTTCCTCATCCCTTCTCCGTCAGATCACAGGAATGTCCCCCTCCTCCCATCTCCGAGGAGACAGAATCTTCAAAGGAATTAAGTAGGCAAAAGTTCAAGCTTCTCCTCTCCTTATATATGTCAGTGCTGGGATGCTGACAAACCGGTTGTTAAATTATTTGAATCCCACCACTGGGTGCGAGGGGCTGTGCGCGGCCCCCATGCAGCCCCCCATGCCCTGTTTTGGCCGGCAAAGAGATGGAGGAGGCATCTGTCCTGTCTCCCCCTTTCCCACCCCTGGCCGGCCCCGCACAGGAGAATTACAGTGCTGATCCGGCCGTCGAAGAAATCCAGTTTGATACCCCTGACTTAGCAGAATAATAGAGTTGGAAGGGATCTTTGAGATCTTCTAGTCCAACTCCCTGCTCAAGCAGGAGACCCTGCACCGTTTCAGACAAATGGCTGTCCAGTCACTCCTTAAAAGCCTCCAGTGATGGAGCAACCTCAACTTCTGAAGGCAAGCTGTTCCACCAGTTAATTGCTCTCACCTTTAGGAAATTTCTCCTCAATTCTAGGTTGATTCTCTCTTTGATTAGTTTCCATCCATTGCTTCTTGACCTTCCTCCAGATACTTTGGAGAATAGGTTGATTTCCCCCCCCCCCTCATTTTTGTGGCAGCCCCTTTAAATATTGAAACACTGCTATTATGTCATTCCTAGTTCTTCCTTTCATTAAACTAGACACGGCCAATTCCTGCTACTGTTCTTCATGTGTTTTAGCTTTGGAGGTTTGGAGGGTGGTTAACAGCCCATAATATTATCCTGCCCTTGGAAAAGGGTCTTGAGAACAATTTGGCCATCCAGCCAGAGGTTCCCATTTCTCTACAAGAGTTTTCTACTTTTAAAATGGTAGAATATTAAAGCATCGGGAACTCTCTTCAGCCCTAAATGCACTTTAGATCATTCCAACTGGGAATTCTGGGTAACTGTATTTCCAACAATACCGGAAGTATGTACCATCGTAGAGAAAAATTGATCTAAAACTAGCACGTACTTTCAAAGAAAAACATCCTGTTACATAAGACCCTGAAGTGCAACCTTTCTGCTCTAAATTGTGTCCAAGCCATTTAACACTGGTAAGATACAGACACACGCATAAAACTGTGACACAAAAGAGAAACTCCATTTAATATTCTCTGTTGATAATCAAAGAAATATGTCACATCCTCCAACTGAAACCTATTTCAGGACCCGGTTCAAATTAAACATTAAATGCTCATTTAAATGAAACATATTTGCCTCTCACAGATGGTCAATCAAAATGGAATTAGTCTTAGCCCTGGCAGAAAGATCCAGAATTTGGAAGTTGCCATGGAGAACGCACTTTCTTGGATTGCTGTCAAAAATGTCCCATCAGGTGGGAACATCAAACTGAGATCTGGCCACACTGCATTGTGTTGTCGTGGTCTTTTCATACTTGGCCTGGGAAACAAAATGCCTTCCCCATTTTATTTTCCGGGATACAAATGTAAAGCCCTTTATAAGAATGTGAATACGATTTTGGAAATAGCTACAACAAAATGGATGGTTGATTTGAAGGACTAGGGCTGACATGATAGCAATGTTCCAATACTTGAGGGGCTGCCACAAAGAATAGAATAGAATAATGTTAGTTGGCCAGATTCTTGTAGAGATCTTAAGTTTGCAATAAATCTTTATACTCATTGGAATAGAATAGAATAGAATAGAATAGAATAGAATAGAATAGAATAGAATAGAATAGAATAGAATAGAATAGAATAGAATAGAATAGAATAGAATAGAATAACAGAATTGGAAGGGACCTTGGAGGTCTTCTAGTCCAACACTCTGCTTAGGCAGGAAACCCTACACCACTTCAGACAAATGGTTATCCAACATCTTCTTAAAAACTTCCAGTGTTGGAGCATTCACAACTTCTGCAGGCAAGTTATTCCACTGGTTAATTGTTCTAACTGTCAGGAAATTTCTCCTTAGTTCTCAGTTACTTGTCTCCTGGATTAGTTTCCCCCCATTGCTGAAGAAGAGGGGGTCAACCTATTTACCAAAGCACCACAATGCAGGACAAGAAGCAATGGATGGAAATTAATCAAGGAGAGAGAGAATCAATCTAGAACGAATGAGAAGTTTCCTGACAATGAGAACTCCAGAAGTTGTGGGTGCTCCAACATTGGAAGTATTTAAGAAGAAATTGGACAGCCCTTTGTCCAGAATGGTATAAGGTCTTCTGATTGTGTAGGAGTTGGACTAGAAGACCTCTAAGGTCCCTTCCAATTCTGTTATTCTGATCTGGGGTAAGAAGGAACAGAATATTAGTTTTAAAGAAACTGTCCCAGCATAGCATGCTCTCCAGATATTCTATGCATCACTTCTCCTGGTTTTTGGACAATGAATCAACATTCGTAGAGTTAGAGCTGAAATTCTGACATCTCTGAGGCTGGAGAGAAGTCATCTGGCTGAGGTGCCCCACAGAACATTCCTAGGTATGTATCTCCCTCTTCTTCTCTCCTTCCTTCTCTTTCCTCTCTCTCTCTCTCTCTCTCTCTCTCTCTCTCTCTCTCTCTCTCTCTCTCTCTCTCTCTTTCTTCTTCTTCTCTTCTCTATTTTTTCTCTCCATCTTGGTAATGAAATTCTGAGGCAAGGATTTTGCTGTCAGATCTAACAGTAGGGTCTTTTGCCAAGCCAAGATATAAGCTTTGATGCTAGGCAGACCGAGAGATTTGCCAAACTGTTCACCACGACTGGAGAATATGGTTTTGCTAAAATGAATTACACACCATTTCATAAATGTTAGGGTGATGGTTGAGGATTTTATTTCTGGGAAATTTGGTTGCTATTTGTGGACTGAGCTATTTAAGGATGGAACAAGGAACACTTGTGAGCTTTTGAACATGAATAGAACTTCTGGTTGTGTTCAAACTTTCTACTTTGAAAGCTACATCTAGCCAAAGTCTTTACACAAGCTTAGCATTGGCCCAGTGGTGAAATCCAATTTTTTTTTTACTACCGGTTCTGTGGACGTGGCATGGTGGGGCGTGATGTGGCTTGGTGGGCGAGGCTTGGTGGGCGTGGAAGGGGAAGGGGAAGGATACTGCAAAATCTCCATTCCCTCCCCAATCCTGGAGAAAAGATACTGCAAAACCCCCATTCCCTCCCCACTCCTGGGGGAAGGATATTGCAAAATCTGCATTCCCTCCCCACTCTGGGGCCAGCCAGAGGTGGTGTTTGCCGGTTCTCCGAACTACTCAAAATTTCCGCTACCGGTTCTCCAGAACCTGTCAGAACCGACTGGATTTCATCCCCGCATTGGTCCCAGACCTGTATGGATATTGCCTGAGTTTGAAAGTTTGATATTCTTTTATAGGCAGGAAGTTTCTATGTTTTGATCCCAGCAGAAGTAAAGATGATTGCAGGTTGGTGTCAAAAACTTTTGAAGACAATAAATAACAGAATAACTGAGTTGGAAGGGACCTTGGAGGTCTTCTAATCCAGCCCCTTGCTCAGGAAAGAGACCTTATACCATTCCAGACAAGCAGCTGTCCAGTCTCTTCTTAAGAGCCTCTAGTGATGGAGCACCTACAACTTCTGAAGGCAAGTTCTTCCACTAGTTGATTGTTCTCGATGTTAGGAAATTTCTCCTTAGTTCTAGATTGCCTCTCTCCTTTATTAGTTATTGCCTGTTGTTTCTTTTCTTGCCTTCTGGTACTTTGGAAAATAGGTCAACCCTCTCTTCTTTGGTGCAGCCCCTCAAATATTGGGATACCACTATCATGTCCTTCTTTTCACTAGACATACCCAATCCCTGCAACCGTTCTTCATATGTTTTAGCCTCCAGCCCCCTAATGGTCTTTGTTTCTCTTTTCTGTACTCTTTCTAGAGAACACATTGAGAAGTAGACATAATGTCAACTCGCAAAGCATCCCTGGCCTGTTCTCGAGTTGCCATAGGCAGGGGGGGGATGGTAAAACAAACTTTGCAGCCGCAGCAAGGCAGCACGTCAGTCAAAACAAAAGCACATTCCAGCCATATCTCTGTCAAGGCCATCTCCGCAGTTACCCACAGTGGCCGGAAGGGAGTGATCTCTGCAACTCACAAAATTGCTTCGTTGGGGAATGTGACTGATGACATACTTTGGGTGGGAGGGGGGAAACAGGGTCAGAGCCAGAACGTAAATTAAATGGGGTCAGAGTTGGCTTCACTTGGAATGTGCCGACATGAAGCTCCTAATAAATAACTGGATTTCTTTTGAACTTTGGCTCAAGGCTCATGATTTAATTAGGGCATCGGATGGAACCCTGACACATGGTAAGTAAGTGGACCGGCTCTGGAAAATCTCTTTAAAGACTTCAGAGCTCCCTATTGATCTTGGCATCAGGAAGTGAACCAAATTAAAGGGGCATATAAAGTTGCTTCCACCCTCCCTGGACTCACCCACAGTATTATAGAGAGAGCTAAGACCATATCTGGACTATTGTAATGCTCTCTACATGGGGGTCCCCTTGAAGAGCACCCGGAGGCTCCAACTGGTCCAGAATGCGGCTGCGCGGGTAATTATGGGAGCGACTCGACGCTCCCATGTAACACCGCTCCTGCGTGAGCTGCACTGGCTCCTGGTTGTCTTCCGGGTGCAATTCAAGGTGTTGGTTGCCACCTTTAAAGTGCTGTATGGCATGGGACCTGGGTATCTACGAGACCGCCTTCTGCCACTGATAGCCTCCCATCGACCGGTACGCTCCCCCAGAGAGGGGCTCCTCCAGGTGCCATCAGCTAGACAATGTCGGCTGATGACCCCCAGGGGTAGAGCATTCTCTGTGGGGGGCCCCACCCTCTGGAATGAGCTGCCCCCGGAGATTCGTAGGATTCCCGACCTGCGTACCTTTCGCCGTGCCCTAAAAACATTACTATTCCAACAAGCAGGGCTGGCCTAAACAATAATAATATTTTTACTATTTTAATGGGTTGTTTTATTAGAATTTCCAGCCAATTGATTTAATTTTTTTAAATTGTTTTTAATTTTTATATTGTCATGGTTTTATTTCTGGCTGTACACCGCCCTGAGTCCTTCGGGAGAAGGGCGGTATAGAAATTTAATAAAATAAATAAATAAATAAATAAATAAATAAATAAATAAATAAATAAATATCATCTTCCCTTCTCCACCCTCCTAATTCTGATCACAGTTTGATCAAAGTGTTAGTTGTTGATGGACAACTTTTTTTAAAAAAAAAAAACCATTTTCCATTTTTATTATGATCATCATTTAAGATGAAGAAACGTTCCATTCTCTATTTGTGCATTTAGGGTACCATCTCTTCCTTCCTGTTTCGGAGCTGTCTCTGTGGGGTGGTTTTGACCTCATTTGCTTATGAGGAGACTAGGCATGTACGCGAAGATCCTTTCAAAGGCATCCATCAAAAGGGCCGAAGAGAGGGAGGCTCCCTGCTGCACTTCCTTCAGTAACCATTTCAAATTGTCAAACTGTAATTGGCTTTCTGGGGTTTTTTTTTCAAAACGAGAAGAGAATTTTGCTGAAAAGCGTTACTGGGAACTGTGATCCTTGCATTATTTAAGTAATGAGATCATGATGCCATCTTCTTGGTGACATTCCACAGCTTCTCTGGCTTTCCAGGTTTCTGTTCAGTCCCAAAGGAAGTGATTAAAAGGAAATGTTTCTTTTGCAAAAAAAAAATAAAATAAAATAAGAGAAACCATTTGCCCAGAAATTGGGTAAATGATCCTGGAAGGATGCTGAGACCCTAGAACAGTGATGGCTAACCTTTTTGTCATCGCGTACCAAAAGTGGAGGAAGCGGGAAGGGGTCACGTGCGCACGTGCCCACACCCATAATTCTATGCACCCCACCCCCACACATGGATGTGCGACCCCCCTCCCATGCTTCCCACGCTTTTGGCACGCGATGGCACGGTGGGCCCGGTAGGCCCGTTTTTCACCCGCCTCAGGCTCCAGAACCTTTCTAGGAGCCTGGGGAGGGCGAAAACAGCCTTCCCCACCCACCAGAGGCCCTCTGGAGGCTGGAAACGACCTGTTTGCCAACATCTAGAAGGCCCAGAAAGACCAAAAATCACGCCAGAGCTAAGCTCACGTGCCCACCTATATGGTTCTGCGTGCCACTTGTGGCACACGTGCCATAGGTTCGCCATCACCGACATAAGGCAATGAGTGGAATCTTGTTAAAGAGAGACCTTGAAGTAAGGAGAAATTTTCTGACCGTGAGAACAGTCAATCAGTGGAACATGACTTTCCCTCCCAAAGTCATGGGTGCTCCATCACTGGAGGTTTTCAAAAATAGACTGGACAACTATTTGACCGGGATGGTATAAGGCAGTGGTGAAATTTTTTAACTACCGGTTCTGTGGGCGTGGCTTGGTGGGCATGGTGTGACTTGGTGGGCATGGCTTGGTGGGCGCGGCAGGGGAAAGATACTGCAAAAGCCCCATTCCCACCCCACTCCTGGGGAAGAATACTGCAAAATCTCCATTCCCTTCCCACTCCTGGGGGAAGGATACTACAAAATCTCCACTCCCTCCCCACTCCTGCGGGAAGGATACTGCAAAATCTCCATTCCCACCCCACTCCTGGGGAAGGATACTGCAAAATGTCCATTCCCTCCCCACTCCTGGGGAAGAATACTGCAAAATCTCCATTCCCTCCCCACTCCTGGGGAAAGGATACTGCAAAATCTCCATTCCCTCCCCACTCCTGGGGGAAGGATACTGCAAAATCTCCATTCCCTCCCCACTCCTGGGGGAAGGATACTGCAAAACCTCTACTCCCACCCCACTCCTGGGAGAAGGATATTGCAAACTCTCCATTCCTACCCCACTCTGGGGCCAGCCAGAGGTGGTATTTGCCGGTTCTCTGAACCACCCAAAATTTCCGCTACCGGTTCTCCAGAACCTGTCAGAACCTGCTGAATTTCACCCCTGGTATAAGGTTTGTTTGTTTGTTTGTTTTTGCCTTGACCAGAGGGTTGGACTTGAAGATCTCTGAGATCCCCTCCATCCCTCTGTTGTTCTACTCTACGTTCTATGAATTCTTGGCCAACGATTGCAAAGAGTTTCAAAGGAAGCAAAAATTGCAATCTCTCATCTTCCATTTCCAACCCTGTTCTTTTTTATTTTCTAGGCCTGCCTTTTAAAGTTTTATTTTGTTATTTTGACTTGGGTGTAATTAATTGCCTCCCCACCACCACCAAAAGCTTCCATTATTGGTGCGCAGAAGGACCAGCAGCTGCAGTGTTTCGTGTGTAGCTCACGGGCTTATCAGCGGGAGGACAATGCTTCTACAGTTGGTTTTCATCATTGTCAATAGCAACCATTGGCATTTTGCTTGCAATCGATGTGTTGAACAGAGAATAACATCATCCAGAGTGTCCTGGGGGAGGGGGGGGCAAATGGCAGCCACGCTGACATGGTTCGAAGCTCTCCCTGCCCTCTTTATCTGTGCCACACTTCATGCTCTCGCGTCACCTGCGCAAATAATCCAGTTTATTTATTGAAGCGACTGTACCATAGAACTTCTGGGCTTAGCTGCTGGCAGGAGATGTGAGCCCTGTCAATCTTTCGAAGATCAGCATCCAAATTAAGCACCGAAGCAGCCTTAAGTGCAGCAGATGAGGAAAAAAAAATATATTTTCCAGCTGATTGATTTTATCACTTGGGATGAGACATCCTTGTTGTGAATGAGCTCTCTATTTCGGTACAAATTCCAAACAACATGTAGCGCTGTTTGCTTTATCTTCCCTGTGGTTTTCCTTCTGGGCCCTAAATTTGTAGACGGAGAAGAGCTGTGGTTAGAATGCAGTATTGCAGGTCAATTCTGACAGCTGCCAAAAGTTCGATCCTGACCGGCTCAAGGTTAACTCAGCCTTCCATCCTTCCGAGGTGGGTAAAATGAGGACCCAGATTGTTGGGGGAAATATGCTGACTCTGTAAACTGCTTAGAGAGGGCTGTAAAACACTATGAAGCAGGATATAAGTCTAAGTGGTAGTACTAAGTGGGAAGGAAGGAAGGAAGGAAGGAAGGAAGGAAGGAAGGAAGGAAGGAAGGAAGGAAGGAAGGAAGGAAGGAAGGAAGGACTGTAGTGGCATAGTGATTAGAACACAGTATTGCAGGCTAACTCTGCCCAGTGCCAGCAGTTTGATCCTGACCAAAGGCTCAAGGTTGACTCGGCCTTCCGAGGTGGGTAAAATGAGGACCCAGATTGTTGTGGGGCAATAGGCTGACTCTGTAAACCGCTTAGAGAGGGCTGTAAAAGCACTATGAAGCGGTATATAAATCTAAGTGCTATGGTTATGACAGACTTGGATCAAGGCTGTTTGATATAATTTTTGACCTGTTTCTTTACTTCAGTTTCCTTGGGCTTTTTTGGGCTTGAAATTTGGTTATAAAGTGGTATAAAAAGTGACAAATGTGGTATAAAACCAGGGATAGTGATTTAAACTGTTTTACTCTTGTTGTATTCGCATTGTTGCACTGTTTTTATTCTTTTTAACATTGTACGCTTGCCCAAAATCATCTTGTGGTTGAGGTGGGTAGCAAATAAATTTAATAAATACAGTGGAACTTCGGTATTTATTGTTAATTGGTTCCGGGAAGTGCAATGAGTACCAAAAACAACGAGTACCAAATGAATGTTTCCCATAAAGAATAATGTAGCGAGTCCCAAAGATGCTTTTTTTTCAGGAGGCAATTGGACTTTCTTGGTTTTTCTTTTGAATTGCAGCCATTTGGGGATTAGGAAGTCTTAGTAGCATGGATCACTTCCAAGTTGCAAAACGTTTAAACAAGGCTGTATGTCTGAGGAATATATAGCAGGAGAGGTGGTATTCACTTACCTTCGTTACCAGTTCGCCAATGTGTTCTGTCCCAGTACCACGCACACACCCCCACAGACGGCCCGGAGTTAATAAACCACATGACAAAACTCTTTGATGATAAAGCTGGCAGCAACCCAGTGGCTAGCTGCCAATTCAGATTTTACTCACACAAAACAAAGATTAGTCCAAATGCAGTCCGATAAAGCAGGCAAAGTCCAGTAAAGCAGAGATCATGGAGTATTTCCAATTTTTGTTCGTCACAAACTGAACTGGCCACCACACCCACATTTATACCCTGTGGGGTGTGGTCCATTGACTCAGCTAATCTCTGGCACGCCTTCCCCTCTGCTGTGCACGCTTCTCCCTGCGCCTCTGTCGAGGGTCCAGCCAGCATTTATCTTCCTCGTCGCTGTCCATCTGTGGCTGCGGGGACGTGCTTGGCTCTGAGCCTATCATTTGGCCTTCGGTGTCCTCCGGAGGCATTGCCAGAGAGGAGGGTTCTGGAGAGGGAGGCCTTGCAAACTCCTCCCCCTCACTCTCAGAGTCTGCATCTGTCGATAGCCCAGGCTCAGGCAACGGAGCCACAACACAATGTGAGAGCGTGCGTGCCAATGGTGGGTTGTCCCCAGTTCAGACCGGTTCTATAGAACCGGTAGTAAAACTGGCGGGAGGCTCCGCCCACCGACCCTGATGTCATCAGAAGTGATCTGTGCATGCGCAGAAGCAAGGTGCGTGCACGAGCGAAGCGAGCGAAGCGAGCGCGTGTGCACGATCCTGTTGCAAACCGGTAGTAAAGGTAAGTAGAACCCACCTGGTAAAGCAAAAAGTTGAGGTTGTAACTCTATTTTGTATTCTAGGGAAGTGAACAAAGTTGGAAGTCTGCTTTTTTTTCATTCCCTGTTACCTTGCATCTTTCTGTCCTTCTTTTCCATTCCCTAGTCCCTTATCAGGTATGAAAGACCAGGTCCATATGTGAAGGTTCATGTCAACTCACAAAGCATTCCTGGCCTGCTCTCGAGTTGCCATAGGCAAGGAGGATGGGAAACCGACGAAGCAGGACAGCAGCCAAAAACAGAAGCACATTCCAGATATATCTCTTTCAAGGCTGTCTCCCAGGGTTACCCACAGCAGCTGGAGGGGAGTGATCTCTACAACCCACGAAATTACTCCGTTGGCTAATGTGATTGATGACACACCCCGGGGGGGGGGTGTTCAATTTAACTGATTTGTTAATTGACAGTTCAATTTAACTGATTTGTTGCTGAAAGCCTATGCACAGGAATCTTCTCAACTAGCAGCACCTGATTAGAGTTAGATAAGGGTCGACTGTAGTCAAGGAGGGTTAGATATGGTTCGTTTGTGACTACTTTGTGCTTCTAGGCTGATACCCCTTTTCACTCCGTCCCCTGGCTCTGCTAGTCCTTCTCCTACCTCATCTTTGGTTCTATTTGCATTTTATATTATAAACACCTTCAATTAAAATGTTAATAAAAAGAGATAAATTTCGGTGTCCACCTATCCACAAAGAACACCCACCCGTGGCACCCCCTCTTCATCATCCTTTAGGAAAGCAGCTAAGGCGATATTATTCCACTAGGCTTTTGGGGGGAAAAAATAAGCCTTTACAGTCCTTATTTCTTTCTTCCCTCAACATGGGGGTGAATCATGTTGCTGGGAGTTTCTGAATAATCTGCTTTTCATGTGTGAATGCTTTTGCCGTTTGGTTCAATGAAATAGGTCATTTGTTTTAAAGGGTGAATTTCTGGCTTGATTGTATATTCTTATAATTATGAGTCATTGTTGCACTTGCTGCTACCCAAATACTGTGTTTAATATTTCTTTATCGGCTTACAAATAAGTAACGTTTCTTTTGAGGACGGGCGTAGAGGAGACAAAACGGATCTTTACCTCTCGAGTGAAAGGACCCAGCGTCTTTGCTCGCGTGTCGTGCATCTAACTCCAATCACGTTGCGTTTCCATGCTGTCCTGGCATCTCTGTTTTCGAGCAGCAGTTTGCTCTTAAAGAGTTCCCGTGTCAGAAGCCAATGCCTAGCGGGCAATTCTGCCAGGATAAATATATTCCCACCGTGAGGTGTGCCACCTTCCTCAACAGCTTCTGCAGCCGTGTCCAGAGAAGGCAAGGTGTTATCTGCAGCAGTCAGGTAGTGACCTCACTGATCTTCGTGCAGCGCTGTGATCAGATTGTACTTTCCCAGCAAGAGAGGGTGAAAATGATGGTGATGGGGAAAAAAAAACCTCAGCAGTGGGAAATAAGATTTTCCAGCAGAATGCAATGGTGACATTTTAGGGGAGAAAAACAACAAGACCAGGTGAACCGAAGTGGGTGTGAAAAAACACCCCGTAAATTAGGCAAAAGCTAGCAGCACCGCCGATCGGCTAAAACTGCTCTCCAAAGAGATTTGCATGAAAATAGTACTGCATCCAGTTTTGGTTACCACGCTATAAAAATAAGATGTTGAGACTCTAGAAAAAGTGCAGAGAGCAACCAGGATGATTAGGGCAGTGGTGAAATCCAATTTTTTTTTACTACCGGTTCTGTGGGCGTGGCTTGGTGGGCGTGGTGTGGCTTGGTGGGTGTGGCTTGGTGGGCATGGCAGGGGAAGGATACTGCAAAATCTCCATTCCTACCCCACTCCAGGGGAAGGATACTGCAAAATCTCCATTTCCTCCCCACTCTGGGGCCAGCCAGAGGTGGTATTTGCCGGTTCTCAAAATTTCTGCTACCAGTTTATTTATTTATTTTATTTATTGGTTCGATTTATATGCCGCCCTTTTCTGGAGACTCAGGGCGGCTTACAATGCTTTAAGCAATAGCCTTCATACTTTTGTATATACCTGCTTAGTAGGGCTTTCGGGGGGCCCCTCAGCGGTGTTCTTTTTTACACAAAGTCAGCTTATTGCCCCCACAAACTGGGTCCTCATTTTACCTGCCTCGAAAGGATGGAAGGCTGAGTCAACTTTGAGCCTGGAGAGATTTGAACTTGCAGTAATTGCAGGCAGCTGTTGTTACTTTACAGTGCTTTAGTCTGCTGCGCCACCAAGGCTCTTTTCTCCAGAACCTGTCAGAACCTGCTGGATTTCACTCCTGGATTAGTGGACTGGAGACTAAAACATACGAAGAACAGTTGCAGGAACTGGGCATGGCTAGTCTAGTGAAGAGAAGGACCAAGGGAGACAGGATAGCAGTTTTCCAATTTTTGAGGGGCTGCCCCAGAGAAGAAGGGGTCAAGCTATTTTCCAAAGCACCCGAAGGCCAGACAAGGAATAATGGATGGAAACTGACCAAGGAGAGATTCAACCTGGAAATAAGGAGAAATGTTCTGACAGTGAGAACCATCAACCGATGGAACAGGAATTGCCTTCGGAAGTTGTGGGAGCTTCATCACTGGAGACTTTCAAGAAAAGATTGGACTGACATTTGTCAGAAATGCTGTAGGGTCTCCTGCTTGATCGGGGGGTTGGACTAGATGACCTATAAGGTCCCTTCCAACTCTGTTAATATGTTGTACCAATAAAGGAGATTATTTGTAGCTCAGGGCTGAAATGAAGGGTCCTTGGTGCTCTCTGAGCTTGGTTCTTTTCTTGAATATGTTTCATGAGTTGATTAAGTAACAACACCAGTGCTAGTAAGGAGTGTGATTTGCCATCGGTTTATAGTCTGGTGGCTTGCCCTATGTGGATGGTCTTAGAGATTCTTTGGTTGGGCTGTTTGCTGTTGGCTTCTTTGGCAGTTTCTCGATTGGGGTTCTTGTTTTCTTGTTTGTTGGTCTGATGTTAACCTTGGAGTTAATCTATGCTGATCTGGGTGCTGATTGCTGGTGGAGAGATTGCTTGGGTCCTTCCCTTTCGGGCTGGGAGATTGTCTCTTTTGCCTAGTCTATAGATGTTGTTAATGTCTATGTATCAATAGACACATAGTGATTTGGACAAGCCAAAGCCAGAACCTCTTGATTGTCCAGGTAAGACAAATTTCAGGTGGGTCTTCTGGAGCAGAGGTCTCCAACCTTGGCCACTTTAAGCCTGGCGGACTTCAACTCCCAGAATTCTCCAGCTGGCTGATTGTTGTGAGTGAGTGATTGTGAGCTGGTTTTTTCCTCTGTCCTATATTTTTATTATTATTATTTTTATAAGATGATAATTAGTGGAGATGAGATGTTGTCAAAGATGAATTAGTGATTGTACCAATTTGTGACCGGATCAATGCTTCATTCTAAAAAGATGTATTTTATGTTTATGGTTTTTTTAAAAAAAAAACTTTAAAAAAAAAACATATAGTATTGGATCTATGTACAGTCAGGTCCAGAAATATTGGGACATTGACACAATTCTAACATCTTTGGCTCTATACACCACCACAATGGAGTTGGAATGAAACAAACACAATGTGCGTTAACTTCAGACTGTCAGCTTTAATTTGAGGGTATGTACATCCAACTCAGGTGAACGGTGTAGGACTTACAGCAGTTTGCATATGTGCCTCCCACTTGTTAAGGGACCAAAAGTAATGGGACAGAATAATAATCATAAATCAAACTTTCCCTTCTTAATACTTGGTTGCAAATCCTTTGCAGTCAATCACAGCCTGAAGTCTGGAACGCATAGACATCACCAGACGCTGGGTTTCATCCCTGGTGATGCTCTGCCAGGCCTCTACTGCAACTGTCTTCAGTTCCTGCTTGTTCTTGGGGCATTTTCCCTTCAGTTTTGTCTTCAGCAAGTGAAATGCATGCTCAATGGGATTCAGGTCAGGTGATTGACTTGGCCATTGCATAACATTCCACTTCTGTCCCTTCAAAAACTCTTTGGTTGCTTTTGCAGTATGCTTTGGGTCATTGTCCATCTGCACTGTGAAGCGCCATTCAATGAGTTCTGCAGCATTTGGCTGAATGTGAGCAGATAATATTGCCCGAAACACTTCAGAATTCATCCTGCTGCTTTTGTCAGCAGTCACATCATCAATAAATACAAGAGAACCAGTTCCATTGGCAGCCATACATGCCCACGCCATGACACTACCACCACCATGCTTCACTGATGAGGTGGTATGCTTAGGATCATGAGCAATTCCTTTCCTTCTCCATACTCTTCTCTTCCCATCACTCTGGTACAAGTTGATCTTGGTCTCATCTGTCCATAGGATCTTGTTCCAGAACTGTGAAGGCTTTGTTAGATGTTGTTTGGCAAACTCTAATCTGGCCTTCCTGTTTTTGAGGCTCACCAATGGTTTACATCTTGTGGTGAACCCTCTGTATTCACTCTGGTGAAGTCTTCTCTTGATTGTTGACTTTGACACACATACACCTACCTTCTGGAGAGTGTTCTTGATCCGGCCAACTGTTGTGAAGGGTGTTTTCTTCACCAGGGAAAGAATTCTTCGGTCATCCACCACACTTGTTTTCCGTGGTCTCCCAGGTCTTTTGGTGTTGCTGAGCTCACCGGTGCATTCCTTCTTTTTGATAATGTTTCAAACAGTTGTTTTGGCCATGCCTAATGTTCTTGCTATCTCTCTGATGGGTTTGTTTTGTTTCTTCAGCCTAATGATGGCTTGCTTCACTGATAGTGACAGCTCTTTGGATCTCATCTTGAGAGTTGACAGCAACAGATTCCAAATGCAAATAGCACACTTGAAATGAACTCTGGGCCTTTTATCTGCACATTGTAATTGGGATAATGAGGGAATATCACACACCTGGCCATGGAACAGCTGAGAAGCCAATTGTCCCATTACTTTTGGTCCCTTAACAAGTGGGGGGCACATATACAAACTGCTGTAAGTCCTACACCGTTCACCTGAGTTGGATGTACATACCCTCAAATTAAAGCTGACAGTCTGCAGTTAACGCACATTGTGTTTGTTTCATTCCAACTCCATTGTGGTGGTGTATAGAGCCAAAGATGTTAGAATTGTGTCGATGTCCCAATATTTCTGAACCTGACTGTATGTACCTGCTCTGAGTCTGGGCAGAAAACTTTGCCCTAGACACGGATTGTTTGGTGCTAGCTGTTCTACCCATGGAGTAGTTCATGCCCGCAATTATTTGCCCATTCTTCGTTCAGGAGAATATAGAGATAACCAGTGGTGAAATCTAAAATTTGTTACTACCTGTTCTGTGGGCATGGCTTGGTGTGTGTGGGGGGGGTAATGTGACTGGGGGGGGGGGTTTACTTTTAAAACCATTTTTTCTACAACCTCTTCAGCGAAGAGATTGTAAAAAAATGCTTTCAAAAGGCTCTGACGATCCCAGCTGAGTTGCCTGATCATCAGAGGTTTTTTTTCTTTTAAATGCCTCTGACGATCCCAGCTGAGTTGCCTGATCATCAGAGGCTTTTTTTCTTTTAAATGCCTCTGACGATCCCAGCTGAGTTGCCTGATCATCAGAGGCTTTTTTTTCTTTTAAATGCCTCTGACGATCCCAGCTGAGTTGCCTGATCATCAGAGGCTTTTTTTCTTTTAAATGCCTCTGACGATCCCAGCTGAGTTGCCTGATCATCAGAGGCTTTTTTTCTTTTAAATGCCTCTGATGATCCAAGCTGAGTTGCCTGATCATCAGAGGCTTTTTTTCTTTTAAATGCCTCTGACGATCCAAGCTGAGTTGCCTGATCATCAGAGGCTTTTTTTCTTTTAAATGCCTCTGACGATCCAAACTGAATTGCCTGATCAGCAGAGGCTTTTTTAAAAAAAAAAAATTATGGTGGTGAGGCACACCACCTTGAATACCTAGTTTTTCCTCTAGGCCAGGGGTCAGCAACCTGCGGCTCTGGAGCCGCATGTGGCTCTTTCACCCCTCTGCTGCTTCTCCGCACAACTGCCAATGTGCGACACCCACCAGCACGCGATTTATTGAGCTTTTCAACCCGTGGTAGGCCAGCCACGGATAAATCCAATTCAGAAGAAAACAGAATATTTAATTCAACTACATATGCTAGTTTTGTGGCCGCTCAAGAAATAATCAGGCACGGGAAGGGTTTTGTGGCTCCTGGTGTTTTCTTTTCTGTGGGAAACGGGTCCAAATGGCTCTTTGAGTGTTTAAGGTTGCAGACCCCTGCTCTAGGCGAGGCACAGATTTACCCATGAAAATTAGATCTGTCCTCCATTTGAAAGATTCTCAGCTACTTGCCATTTCAGCAGTAAGGTTGGAATTCCATCCAAGAACAGCATATGCTGACAGAATGTCTTCAAACGACGAGAAAAGAAAGTCCTCTGAGAAAAATATATTTGGAGTTAAACACTGCTTGTCAACCACTTTGTTGAAATGGGGCCATTTTAGGAAGATGAAAGCGATCTGGTCAACGTGCTTTAAAATAACATTGGGTATTTGTTCCAAAATTGCTTGTTTGAGCCACAGATGGTAGGTTCACTCTCTGAAATTGTATTTTTAGATCACCCACACGGTCCAAAAAGATACTGACATTAAGAGAAAGACGTCGATAGTGAACAGTGAGAGGGCGAGAATGATAAATACTTTCCAGGCATTTAATTGCCAAAAATGTAGTGGGGAGGAAATTGCAGATAATAAGCAATCCCCAGCCTTGACACAAATCATCCAAAAGAGATTTTTTTTTGGAAGGGAAGGAATAGTTGTGATTGTCCCAAGTTGTGTGCACGGAGAAGACCTTAGTGAAAGTGTTCAGCATTTGTTAGGAAGCAACGACAAAAAAAGACCTTTGGCTGACTCTATGTTTGTGAAGGGACACGGTGGCTCAATGGCTAAGACGCTGAGCTTGTCGATCGGAAGGTCGGCAGTTCAGCGGTTCGAATCCCTAGCGCCACGTAACAGAGTGAGCTCCCGTTCCTTGTCCCAGCTTCTGCCAACCTAGCAGTTCGAAAGCACGTAAAAAATGCTAGTAGAAAAATAGGGACCACCTTTGGTGGGAAGGTAACAGCGTTCCGTGCGCCTTTGGCGTTGAGTCATGCCGGCCACATGACCATGGAGACGTCTTCGGACAGCGCTGGCTCTTCGGCTTTGAAACGGAGATGAGCACCGCCACCTAGAGTCGGGAACGACTAGCACATATGTGCAAGGGAAACCTTTACTTTACCTTTAGGATTTTTTTTCACTTCCTTACCCCTCCCAATTTTATAATTTGAGGTATTGGGGAGCGGGTGTCCTTCACTCTATTTATTTAATTTGCATTCCACTTCTATTATTTTTACAAATAACTCAAAGTGGCAAACATGTCTAATGCATCTCCTATTTTTGCCACAACAACCCTGTGAGGTGGGTTGGGCTGAGAGAAAGTGACTGGCTCAGGGTCACCCAGCTGGCTTTCATTGGCTAAGGCGGGACTAGAACCACAGTCTCCTGGTGATTGGCCCAAAAATCAACCAACTGGATTTCATGGCTAAGGTGGGACTTGAACTCACGGCCTCTTGCTTTCTAGCTGGTGCTTTAACCACTAGACCAAACGGGCTCTTCACTGATGACATTAAAAGCTGCTTAGTTTACCTTTACCTTATATTTGTGAGCCTTTAAAACCCTTCACGGATAGACTGGTTTACCTGAGATACACCGTCTTTTCCCAAATATTTCTGCCCACCTGGTATGTTTGGGAACTGGAGAAAATCACAAAATACAAGGACTTCCAAATAGCCCTCAACATACGACCACACTTGAGCCCAATATTTCTGTTGCTAACTCAAACATTTGCAAGTGAATTTTACAACCTTTCTTGCAGTGGTGGGTTTCAATGTTTTTTTACTACCAGTTCTGTGGATGTGGCTTGGTGGGCATGGCAGGGGAAGGATACTGTAAAATCTCCATTCCCACCCCACTCCAGGGGAAGGGTACTGTAAAATCTCCATTCCCTCCCCAATCCAGGGGAAGGTTACTGCAAAATCCCCATTTCCTCCTGATCAGCTGGGACTCGGGAGGCAGAGAATAGAAGTGGGCGGGGCCAATCAGAATTTTTACTACCGGTTCTCCAAACTACTCAAAATTTCCGCTACCAGTTCTCCAGAACTGGTCAGAACCTGCTGAAACCCACCTCTGGTCTGAATATAGTCCACAGCAGCAATCTGGATAAATGGCATGGGGTCTCCTGCTTGTGCAGGAGATGTCTAGATGTCTAGAAGACATCTAAGGTCCTTTCCAATTCTTATAAATGCTTAAAGGACTTCTCATAATCATTGCAAAAATAGGAATGAGTTGGGGAACATCTCACCCCTATTTCAGAACAGCTTGGTTGCGCAGAACTACAGTCGCTAGTAGCAATCATAGAAGCTACTCCATTTAATTCAGAAAATAAGCTTTTTAACAATACGACGCTGGCTCTTTCATCCTAAAATGATGGAAACCTGATACAAACCAGGAATAAACAGATAAAAATAGACAAACGGATCTCTGAACAAAGGACAATTTCCGCATTATTTATCAATGAGTTACTATCATTTCTGCATACAGCTTGGGCAGAAATGACAATGTTTTGGGGTAGTCTTAAGCCCCATCGTATCAGTATGCTGATTAAGGCATCAGGCTCGAAACCAGAAGACAATGAATTCTAGTTCTGCCTTAGGCACAAAGGCAGCTGGGCGCCTTGGGCCAGTCACTTTCTCTTAGCCCTAGGAGGGAGGCAATAGCTAACCATTTCTGAAAAAAACTTGTCAAAAAAAAAACTTCAGGAGTTGGTCCAGGCAGTCACCAAAAATCAGAGCGAATAGAATAGGTGTGTGTGTGGGGGGGGAATCTTTTTATCTAACCTTCTACATTCTAGTGCTCCTGATTGATTGGGACGATAAATCTCCAAATTCCCTCAAATCATTTACAATCCATTCATCTATAGGATCTCACTACAAGTCTGATTGAGACATTAAAACACTATTTTCACCTGTGTTTTTAATCTGAAAGAAATCTGAAAGAAATCTGAAAGAAAGAGGGAGGGAGGGAGGGAGGGAGGGAGGGAGGGAGGGAGGGAGGGAGGGAGAGAGATATGAATGAGCAGGTGGATAAATCAATGGATAGAGAGAGAGAGAGAGAGAGAGAGAGAGAGAGGGAGGGAGAGAAGGAGAGAAAGAAAGAAAGAAAGAAAGAAAGAAAGAAAGAAAGAAAGAAAGAAAGAAAGAAAGAAAGAAAGAAAGAAAGGTGAGAGAGCCAGAGAGAGCCAGAGCCAGAGACAAAGATAGATAGATAGATAGATAGATAGATAGATAGATAGATAGAGAAAGAAAGAAAGAAAGATGAGAGACAGAGACAGAGACAAAGATAGATAGATAGATAGATAGATAGATAGATAGATAGATAGATAGATAGATAGACAGACATAGAGAAAGAAAGAAAGAAAGATGAGAGATAGAGACAGAGAGAGAGAGAGACAAAGATAGATAGATAGATAGATAGATAGATAGATAGATAGATAGATAGATGGATGGACGGAAGGAAGGAAGGAAGGAAGGAAGGAAGGAAGGAAGGAAGGAAAGAAGGAAGAGAGACAGAGAGAGAGAGAGAGACAGAGACAAAGATAGATAGATAGATAGATAGATAGATAGATAGATAGATAGACAGACAGACAGACAGACAGACAGACAGACAGACAGACAGACAGACAGACAGACAGATAGATATAGGGCCTCACTACAAGAAGTCTGACTGAGCCATTAAAGCACTATTTTCACCAATGTTTTGGTGTTATTACTCATAATATTTACTTGCTACATCATGTAACGCATTCCTGGGTGCCATAGAAAACTGAAAAGACATTAAACGAGCTACAAATATGATAATACGAAAACACCACTGTACAATTTGCGCTGCTGGTAGGGGAGAACCAAATCAAAGCCTCCACTTCTGACTTCTTCTCTTTCAGAGATCTGATCTCACCTGGCAGCTTATTTTTCTCGCCCCTTGCTGAGCCTGGATAGCTCAGCAGACTAATGCATTGTAATTTAACTCCAGCTGTCTGCAATTAGTAAGTTCGAATCTCGCCAGGCTCAAGGTTGACTCAGCCTTCCATCCTTTCTAAGGTAGGTAAATTGAGGACCCAGTTTGTGGGGGCAATAAGCTGACTTTGTATAAATATACAAAAGGATGAAGGCTATTGCTTAACGCATTGTAAGCCGCCCTGAGTCTCCAGAGAAGGGCGGCATATAAATCAAATTAAAAAAAAAAAAACTTCAAGCGGGTCTGTTGATGCCAGAACCGAGGATAAAGACAATAAAGACAAAGAACACCCCCTCCCATCCCCTCACGTTTGACTCTTGCTGACTGCATTGTCATCTCCCTGAAGTTTTCTTGGTCACCGAGGAGAAGCAATTGGCCCTTACTGACTCGATTTCACAGTTCTCGATTCAAGTTAGAATCTCCCAGAAATTTGGGAATGAATCCGTGGGGGGTTTCTACAGATTCGCCCCAGTTCTGGCGAACTGGTAGCAGAGGCGGCAGCAAGCTCCGTCCACCCACCCAGACATTATCACGGACGCTCTGCACATGTGCAGAAGCGCCATGCGCGAACAAAGCAAGCGTGCACGCGGGCGGGCGCGCTCACAGTTCCGAACAGGTAGCGAAGGTAAGTGAAACCCACCACAGGAATGAATGCAAAACAATTCAAGCGTGCTCTTCATGTTAAAAGATGACATCTGAACCAGAAATCTTTTTAATCCTCTTATTTGTCTGGGGTTTTTGTTTTACATGCCTCAGCAGAGGTTAAAAGGTGGGGGAAGGGTCTCCCTATGGCCTCTTTTTTTTTTTTTTTTCCAAAAGCCCGGAGCTTCAATTCCATGTAGGTCAAAGAGCAGCTTTTGAATGCTTAGGGATAACTCAGTTCCAGTGACAATAAAAAATGTAGAATGTTCAGAACGAGCCGGCACAAATGAACAAATGTATATTTTAACACGGGGGGGGGTGCGGGGAGGGAAGAAGAAGGAAGGACTTGGGAAAACTTCCCAATGTGTGCTGTGGCAGAATAATGAACCGTGATTAATAATTAATCATGATTAATCCGCGAAAGAGTCTTGCATGGTCCTTCTTATCACGCCTTCGCTAGAAATACATCAAGGGTTGAAACATGTTCGTTTAAGGCATGTAATCTGCCTTCTCCTTGATTAATTAAATATATTAGCTTAGATCTGTGAGAACAGAGAAAAGGTAAAATATTACCGGAGCTTTGGATGATTAATCTACTAATTGTCCTTTTCAAGAGCTGGATTTCCCTCCTGGAAATTTACCAAGCAGAAGCCAAACGTACAAAACATCTTTCAATATGATAGATACCTGGATTAATAATCTTCTGCAAGATCCTTACAGTTTGAAACATGCCAGATAGAATTTTGTATCGAGGGTTTTTTTTTTTTTTTTTTTTGTAAATTTCAGACTGGATCGTTCATGCATAATTGTCATTTGATCACTTGCTTGTGAGAATAAGCCATGACAAATAAAATCATACACTCTAGATAATGTTATATTACCCCCCCGGTATTCCTTCGGAAGATATAATTGTCAAAAATCCTACACTGAACTGCCAAGAACCAACACTAAGCAAACCATGTGACGGTTTGGGGGATAATGAATTAATTAATTTATTTCTTATATAATGTCTCCAAGACAGCTCTATATACTTGGCACTAAAATCATGATCCTCGTTACACTTCTGGAACTTAACCTTTCAAGTGTCCACAGTGTTCTCCTGGGTGATTTGGAAATAACAATAGCACTTAGCACTTAGCAAATGCTTTTACGGCCCTCTCTTAAGCGGTTTACAGAATCAGCATTTTGCCCCCAACAATCTGGGTCCTCATTTTACCCACCTTGGAAGGATGGAAGGCTGAGTCAACCTTGAGCCGGTGAGAATCGAACCCATGGCAGTCGGCAGAGTCAGCCTGCAATGCTGCATTCTAACCACTATGCACCATGGATGGATGGATGGATGGATGGATGGATGGATGGAAGGAAGGAAGGAAGGAAGGAAGGAAGGAAGGAAGGAAGGAAGGAAGAAGGAAGGAAGGGCAATAGCAATAGCACTTGGACTTATATATTGCTTCACAGTGCGTCACAGCCCTCTCTAACCGGTTTACAGAATCAGCATTTTGCCTCCAACAATCTGGGTCTTCATTTTACCCACCTTGGAAGGATGGAAGGCTGAGTCAACCTTGAGCTGGTGAGAATTAACCTGTTGGCAGTCAGCAGAATTAACCCGCAATACTACATTCTAACCACTATGCACTATGGATGGATGGATGGATGGATGGATGGATGGATGGATGGAAGGAAGGAAGGAAGGAAGGAAGGAAGGAAGGAAGGAAGGAAGGAAGGAAGGAAGGAAGGAAGGAAGGAAGGTAGGTGTCAGGTTTCGGTGTTATCTCAAATAAATTTCATTCTCAAACGCAAAGTCTTTGATGAATCTTTTCTTTTATTTAAGGACAACTACGTCATTCCTGAACTCATCTGCAGCCAGAACTGGCACCCCCTTCCAAAGCCCTCCCTTTCCACTCATTATTTCCCCATCTCTCATTGGCCATCGTCCAGATCCATCTCTTCATCCCAAGCACTTTGCAAGCACAGGAATTCCCCCCTCCCTCCATCACCTAGGTGACTTTATCTGCCGGGGAAAAAGAAACTAAGTGAAAGTTCATCCCAGCATTATAACAAGGCTTCTCTCTCTCATTCATGTCAGCGCTGGGGAAAATCATAGGTTGGAACACTGACAGAAGGAAGGAAGGAAGGAAGGAAGGAAGGAAGGAAGGAAGGAAGGAAGGAAGGAAGGAAGGAAGGAAGGACAATAGCAATAGCACTTGGACTTATATACTGCTTCACAGTGCGTCACAGCCCTCTCTAAGCCGTTTACAGAATCAGCATTTTGCCCCCAACAAACTGGGTCCTCATTTTACCCACCTCGGAAGGATGGAAGGCTGAGTCAACCTCGAGCCTGGTGAGATTCAATCTGTCAAATTGCAGGCAGGCAGCTGTCAGCAGAAGTAGCCTGCAGTACTGCACTTTAATCACTGGGCCACCACAGCTCTAGAATGGTGGACACCCTAGCTAGAAGATTCCTCCAAAGCTCCAGATTTAAAATCTCAGCCAAACTTCCACATTCCACGAATGGTGAAGTAGAGACAAAATGAATCCATCCAAGAGATAAGAGCCACAGTCTCTGAAATGGATAAATGTAGCTCATCCGAGCCATTTGAGGATTCAGAGTCTCTTGTTAGGTAAATAAGCAAATCTCCTCAGCCATTAGGGGCCTCCAAATTCTGGCAGGTGATTTTGCAAATCCTTTGATGCTGCACATTGACATGGTGGCCCTTTGAAGTCTTTGCGATGGGAAATCTTTGCCTACGGTCTTACCAAATCTTGACTATGGACCTGCCAAGTCTTATTGATTTTAGTGCAGTGCACACTGGGTGCCCCAATGTTGCCTTTCGTGCCCTTGATTGTAACTAAGGAGCTTTTCTTGCTGTTCACCCTTAATCTGGGAATGAACTAGGATTCTTTCTCTAATCCTAGGTGATGGCTGAGATGAGACAGCTACCTCTGCAGTGGCCAATTATTTGTACTCGAGAAAAATATAGATGCAAATCAAACATAGACCAAGCTCTGTTCAGTTTTCCAAGGATGTCCCCAGAGTGGGTTAAAAAAAGTCGTGCCAGGCATGTGAGGAGGTAATTTTGTGTGTGTTGCATGCACAATGTGCACACACACACACACACACACACACACACACACAGAGAGAGAGAGAGAGAGAGAGAGAGAGAGAGAGAGAGAGAGAGAGAGAGAGAGAGAGAGAGCGCAGGTAGAACTTCCATTGCACCATAGTTTTCGGTATCATGATTTTGCTTGACTACATCTTGGAGACACCTCCGAACTTTCATTAGGCTGAGGTGTGAAGGGGTCCTACTCTGAGTTTGGCTTGCTTGATTAAGGAGTTGTTAATCTATCATGTTTATTGTTTCTATTTTTTTTATTGCCTTCCATATGTGGTGTTATGCTTGTTCACTGCCTGGGAGTAAACTGCAAGAAGGATGTCCATCTAAATTGACACAAGTGATAATTTAGATGAATAGATGAGAGAGAGAGTTGGATAGATGGATGGTTGAGATGGATAAATGGGTGGATAGATGGATAAAAGATAAGAGATGGATGGATGGATGGATGGATGGATGGATGGATGGATGGATGGATGGATAAATTGGTGGATTGATTGATGGATGGATAGATAGGTGAAAGAGAGATGGATGAGTGGAGAGAGAGAGAGAGAGAGAGATGGATAAGTGGGTTGATAGATGCATAGGTAGATAGATGATTGATAGATGATAGAAGATAGATAGATAGATGATAGATAGATAGATAGATAGATAGATAGATAGATAGATAGATAGATAGATACAGTGGTGGGATTCAGCCAGTTCGCACCACTTCGGGAGAACCGGTTGTTAACTTTCTGACCAGTTTGGTGAACTGGTTGTTGGAAGAAATCATTAGGGCAGAGAACCGGTTGTTAAATTATTTGAATCCCACCACTGGATGGATGGATGGATAGATAGATAGATAGATAGATAGATAGATAGATAGATAGATAGATAGATGTGTGTGTGTGTGTGTGTGTGTGTGTGTGAGAGAGAGAGAGAGAGAGAGAGAGAGAGGAGAGAGAGAGAGAGAGAGAGAGAGAGAGAGAGAGAGAGAGAGAGAGAGAGAGAGAGAGAGAGAGATGTTAGATTAAAGTGAACAAAGCCCACACTTTGGAAATAGGATATGAGACTGCTACAGAAACTTCTTCCTTTCTCTCTTTCTTGCTCTCTGCTTCCTCTGCATTTCCCAACTCCCTTCTTATTTCTCCATTTTGAAGAAATCTAGCAGCAAGCTTTTCTCTCCGTCCAAAATCAAAGAGGATGTTTGTATTTTACAGAATGGCTTTGTTCAATGATAATCATGATGGTTAATTTATTTTTATTTATTTATTTGATTTGTCAAACACAGACATAAGTATAAACATGATTATGAACACAGGATCAGGATACGAATAAATGGGGACAGTAATACTGCCCAACTCCCAAACACAGATTACAAATGATTTCAAACATGAAAAAAACGGTGTTAAAAGCATCATGAAACAAACAAACAAAAATGGGTTGAGATGGCAGAATGATAAATTGGCTGGGCCTCTGACAACCATTTACCCTATCAATGTTTTTGGATCTATTTCCCAAGCAAGCACGATCTTCTAACCAAGCAGTACTTTTCTCACTAGGACCAAGTAATTGCAAAGCTAGAGGTAGCCCCCCAATCCTACCCTGTTTCCCCAAAAATCCCCGTATAATAAGCCTAATTGGGCTTTTGAGAGCACATGCTAAAATAAGCCCTCCCCGAAAATAAAATATTTTAAAATATTTAAACACATGCACAGCCAGTCCCCGCCATTTCCTCTGGTTGGGTTAGGGAGATAGAGCTGGAATTTTTTTTTTAATTTTAATTTGATTTATATGCCGCCCTTCTCCGGAGACTCAGGGCGGCTTACAATGCGTTAAGCAATAGCCTTCATACTTTTGTATATTTATACAAAGTCAGCTTATTGCCCCCACAAACTGGGTCCTCATTTCACCTACCTTAGAAAGGATGGGAGGCTGAGTCAACCTTGAGCCTGGTGAGATTCGAACTTACAGTAATTGCAGACAGCTGGTGTTAATCACAATGTTTTTAGTCTGCTGAGCCACCAGGCCCTCAGGTAAGAAATCAGGTAAGATGGCAAGTGGAGCCCCGACTTGCTCCACGCGCCCCAAAATAATAAGACCTCCCCAAAAATAAGGCCAAGTGCTTATTTCGGGGTTCAAAAAAATATAAGACAGTGTCTTATTTTCAGGGAAACATGGTATTTCAGTCAGCCTCAAATTCCTCTCCCACTTTTGGGGTGCCTTTGAGTCAATCTTGATTTCTGGTGACTATCTGGACAAGTCCCTGCAGTGTCCTTAGCAAGAATTTCAAAAGAAGTTTACCGTTGCCTGATTCTTGGGGCTACGAAAGAGAGACTGGCCCAAGGTTACTTGCCTGGCTTCATGTCTAAAGTAGGACTAGAATAACATTTAACCAGTGGTGGGTTCCTCCCGGTTCGGCCCCGGTTCTCCCGAGCCGGTAGCGGTGATGATATGACGTTATCAAACCGGTTCTGCAAAAATACATGAGTAGATCAGTGCCTGCAAAAACAAATGGGTAGATCGATACAGCTCTGCAAGCAGTTAAAAGCCTGGTAGACCAGTACCTCTGCTAAATCCTAAACAATTGTCACATGACCATCAAGCCACGCCCACAAAATAAGCCACGCCCACAAAATAAGCCACGCCCACAGAACCAGTAGTAAAAAAATTTAGAACCCACCCCTGCATTTAACCCAAATGTAAATAAAACAATTAGAATACTATAATACATTATAACAATGTGTTTATGATATATAAGAAATATATGTATAAAAGATATACTAAGATAAAGAGAAAATGTATAAATAATAAGTATGGAATACTGACGCGAAACTGTTGAAAAGAAGAAAGTGTTAATATCTCTCTTTTTTTTTAAATTGTTTAATAAAAATTATTTAAAAAATAAAAATAAAAAAAATCACTCCCCCCAAAACAAAAAGAATAACATTTAACCCAACACGGTACTTAAGCAAAATGGTTCGCTTGAGATCGGCATATGTGGGACTGATTGGGGTAAGTTGTAGGGGTGACGCCGAAATATAATTTTATCATATTTTATCAATATAAGAAATTATTGTATTTTATTTCAATTTCATTTTAAATTTTATTTCATTCCAATTTCATTTTAAATTGTATTTTATCCAATTCCATGTTAAATTGTTTTTTATCAGATTTTAGTACTAATTTGCATCTGAAACGCTGCAGTTTGATATGGCCCAAGGGCTAATCAATAAAGTAAACTAACTAACATTACATCAAAGTGGTTCTCCCCTCCGAAACAGGCATCAGCAAAATTGAACAGCAAATCTCTAATGTTGGATTTTGAAAGTTCTTTTTAAACTAAAATAAAACAGTAGATAGATGAGCATGCTATACCCTCATTTGAAGAAGAGACACAAACACACCGATACAACAGAAACACCCACAACACAAGAGTTTTAGCAATATTCTCTCTGATAATTCAACTCTTCCATCATCACTTGGAGCCCTACTGTATGTTTACAGCTTGATATTTAGGAATTAACACAAAGACTCAACAATTTTTTTGTTTCTTTGGCTGAGAAATTCCAGGCTGACCTTAAGTTGCTGTGTTCAATAGTGCAGTGGAAATTAATCTTAAAAACTCAAAGTCCTAATAGGACTGATGTTCTTAAATGTTCTAATCATCTTAAGCTTTCGTAAGTGCTATGTGAAATATTTCAAATGTTTTTCCACTGAAATGATTTTACCTTTCTCTCTCTCTCTCTCTCTTTCTCCTTTCTTTATCTCTGTTCAGAAAAAAGAATGAGTTGCTCTGGTCAAAAATCAATGGAAACAGAAAAGGCTTTAGTAGTGATCAAGGAGATAGAATACCACTTTTGGGACTGCTTCAGTCAACAGTAAAAAACTGTAACATGTAATTGTTATAAATAAAATAAATAGCGTGAAGCAGCCCACTGCTCAGTCAAGCTTGACCCGAAGAGAATTAGATATGAACTCTCACAAAAAATGTTTGATGTCCCTTGTAAATAATTTCCTTGGAGGGATTCTGGTTATGTTCAGGAAATTGTTAGTGCTGAGTAGCCTGCAACATAAAAGTTCTTGAGACCCATCAGAAGATATAAAAAAACTCTCACCATGAGACATATCTAGTTTAATGAAAAGAAGGACTAGGGGAGACAGGATAGCAGTGTTCCAATATCTCAGGGGCTGCCACAAAGAAGAGGGAGTCAAGCTATTCTCCAAAGCACCTGAAGGCAAGACAAGAAGCAATGGGTGGAAATTAATCAAGGAGAGAAGCAACTTAGAACTAAGGAGGAATTTCCTGACCATTAGAATAAATTAATCAGTGGAACGACTTGCCTCTAGAAGTTGTGGGTGCTCCAACACTGGAAGTTTTTAAGAAGAGATTAGATAACCATTTGTCTGAAGTGGTGTAGGATTTCCTGCCTAAGCAGGGGGTTGGACTAGAAGACCTCCAAGGTCCCTTCCAACTCTGTTATTCTATCCTATCCTATCCTATCCTATCCTATCCTATCCTATCCTATCCTATCCTATCCTATCCTATCCTATCCTATTTTCTATTCTATTCTATTCTATTCTATTCTATTCTATTCTATTCTATTCTATTCTATTCTATTCTATTCTATTCTATTCTATTCTATTCTATTCATTGCTCTCACTGTCAGGAAATTCCTCCTTAGTTCCAGCTTGGATTTTCCACTTACAAGCTTCCACCCATTGCTTCTTGCGGGTGGATAGATGGAGAGCACTTCAATTCACGGGTGAGAAAAAGCTCTGAACTTTGTTACTGGTGTACCAACCATTTTCTGCACGTTGAACCAGTGCTTCTCACCCTTGACAACTTTAAGATCTGTGGACTTCAACTCCCAGAATTCCCCAGCCAGCATGGCTGGCTGGGGAATTCTGGGAATTGAAGTCCACACGTCTTAAAGTTGCCATGATTGAGAAATACTGCGTTAAACCACGAATGAGTTTGTTAACTCACAGAAAACCCATCCGTAGTTGACACGAATGAAATTTAGCAAGTTGTTCAACTGCAGTTGCTTGATCTGAAAGAGGGCAAATACCTTTTGTAGCACCATCATCCCAAGGATCATTTTCCTACCAGATACCTTCCAATAGTATGGTAAAACTACAACACCCAGAATTCTGTTGGTCACATGAGTAGGAAATTCATCATTCCCAACAGATCTCAAGCAACTGGATCCAGAAAGTTTCCTGAAAGTTTCCTGAACCAAGATGCCAATACAATATGCGAGCATATGATAGCAGAAAGAAATCGTTTCTTTTTTACATTTGTGGGGGGGAGGGGAGGTAAAAATCCTTGCTGGCATTCTTCTGCGTGTTTCCCCAGCAGGAGCTATTTCATAAGGTTGTCTTGACGACGTGTCATCCTCCTCTGGTCCCCATGACAATCCTTATTGCTGGAGCATCCTTAGAAATACTACACAGCACCCCCCAACTTCTTCTGCCAGGAGGAAGAAACTGGGAAAACTTAAAATTACAAGGAATGTTAACATCCTTTTACCTGATCAGTTCTTTTTCTTTTTTCCAAATTGGACCGGCAAAGATATCTATATTCACAGCAATGTCACTAGCAGAATTGTCATCAAGAGATAATAACCACACCAATTATACATTTCCTTCCTTCCTTCCTTCCTTCCTTCCTTCCTTCCTTCCTTCCTTCCTTCCTTCCTTCCTTCTCTTCTCCTTCTCCTTCTCCTTCTCCTTCTCCTTCTCATTTCTTTCCTTCCTTCCTTCCATCCTTTCTTCTCCTTCTCCTCCTTCTCCTCCTTCTCCTTCTCCTTTCCTTCCTTTCTTCCCCTCTTTCTTTCTTTCTTCCTTCCTTCCTTCCTTCCTTCCTTCCTTCCTTCCTTCTTTATTGGCCAAGTGTGATCTCTCATTCAATTTTGATCTCTCAATTAAAATGGGCATTTTACGTTACAAAGCAACACGGAACACTTCAAGGTGGACTTCGAAATGGCATAATGCATAAACGTTACTGGAACTAAGCAGCTTTTAATGTCATCAGTGAAGAGCCTGTTTGGTCTAGTGGTTAAAGCACCAGCTAGAAAGCAAAAGTCCATGAGTTCAAGTCCCACCTTAGCCATGAAATCCAATTGGTTGATTTTTGGGCCAAACACCAGGAGATTGTGGTTCTAGTCCCACCTTAGCCAAAGAAAGCCAGCTGGGTGATCCTAGGCCAATCACTTTCTCTCAGCCCAATCCACCAAATTAAATAAATAGAGTGAAGGACACCCCGCTCCCTAATACCTCAAATCATAAAATTGGGAGGGGTAAGGAAGTGGAAAAAATCCTAAAGTTAAAGGTTCCCCTCGCACATATGTGCTAGTCGTTCCCGACTCTAGGAGGCGGTGCTCATCTCCGTTTCAAAGCCGAAGAGCCAGAGCTGTCCAAAGACGTCTCCGTGGTCATGTAGCCGGCCAAAGGAGCACGGAATGCTGTTACCTTCCCACCAAAGGTGGTCCCTATTTTTCTACTTGCATTTTTTTTACCTGCTTTCGAACTTCTAGGTTGGCAGAAGCTGGGACAACTAACGGGAGCTCACCCCGTTATGCGGCACTAGGGATTCGAACCGCTGAACTGCCGACCTTTCGATCGACAAGCTCAGCATCTTATCCACTGAGTCCACCACGTCCCTTGTAAAAAAAAAAAACACCCTAGATATATGTTGATGAATTAAATAAACTATAGAGGACAAACATCAAGCGCATTATATAGCACGCTCCAATTTTGAATTCTTCCTCCGTTTTCAAGTCAGTGGATTTTGGCCATTCTCCCAGTATTGAGAGTTGAGGGTACTTGTTCTATAGTTATATAACTTTTCTTCAGACCTGAGAATTAGCTGGTTCCCATTTTGCCAATGTCAGCTCTAATACTTTGGTATACAAACTCACATGCTCGGGTTGGGTAAAAACATCAGCAGCTAGAATATAGTTCAACGGTAACAGCAACAACAAAACAGAATGCAGTGGCTGATACTGAACAATAAGCATCTTTGAGAATTGAGTAAACAGGCTCTGTTCTTGGCAAAACAGCGATTGCTTAGTTGGCGTTGTGTCTACTTTCTTAGTTTTGTTTTGTTTTGAATATTTAAAAGTTTGAAATTCAGAGATTGCAGCGGTTTAACATTATTTTGCAGTTGTCTTTTTAATTTGCATTCATTTTGAAAAGTTTGAAACTCAGCTATTGAGGTAGCTTAATATTATTCCAAAGTTTGTTTCCTTTCTTCCTTCTTCCTCCTTTCTTCCCTTCCTCCCTCCCTCCCTCCAACCCTTCTTTTCTCATACTTAAAAATTGGAAATTCGGAGATTGCAATGGCTTATTATTATTTCAAAGTTTTCTTCCTTCCTTCCTTCCTTCCTTCCTTCCTTCCTTCCTTCCTTCCTTCCTTCCTTCCTTCCTTCCTTCCTTCCTTCCTTTTCCCATACTTAAAAATTGGAAATTCAGAGATTGCAGTGGCTTATTATTATTTCAAAGTTTCCTTCCTTCCTTCCTTCCTTCCTTCCTTCCTTCCTTCCTTCCTTCCTTCCTTCCTTCCTTCCTTCCTCCCACCCTTCTTTTCTCATACTTAAAAATTGGAAATTCAGAGATTGCAGTGGCTTATTATTATTTCAAAACTTTGTTCCGTCTTCCATGTCTCCTTCAGGCTGTATTTTGACCTTAGTTTTTCAAAATACGTTATTTGTTATACTCATCGTCACTTGATTTCTGCTTAGAGCGACTCTAACAAAGAACTCTTTGCTTATCTCAAAGCTCACGAAGGAATGGCAAGGTGGAAATCTTAAGAAGAGCACTGCAATAAATGCATACGGAAATAAAATGAATAAATAAACTAAGAAGATGTATGGCAGCCCAAAAGAAGTTTGACAGGGATGAGCTAGGATGTTGTCTCACTCTGAAGAGATAAATGACAATTAACCCTCAACTTTTGCACAATACAGGTGACTTTGAGCCTGAAAAGATTGTCTGCCCTGCAGTCAGACTTCTCCATTTTGTTTCACTGATCAACAATCAAGGGATAGAATCAAGAGCTTGTGAAGTGTTAATATCTCTCTATAATGCCTTGGTAAGACCACACTTGGAATGTTGCATCCAGTTTGGGTCGCCATCAGTGGTGGGATTCAAATAATTTAACAACTGGTTCTCTGCCCTAATGATTTCTTCCAACAACCAGTTCACCAAACTGCTCAGAAAGTTAACAACCGGTTCTCCCGAAGTGGTGCAAACTGGCTGAATCCCACCACTGATCGCCATGATGTAAAAAAGATGTGGAGACTCTAGAAAGAGTGCAGAGAAGAGCAACAAAGATGATGAGAGGACTGGAGGCTAAAACATATGAAGAACGGTTGCTGGACTTGGGTATGTCTAGTTTAATGAAAAGAAGGACTAGGGGTGACATGATAGCAGTGTTCCAATATCTCAGGGGCTGCCACAAAGAAGAGGGAGCCAAGCTATTCTCCAAAGCACCTGAGGGCACGACAAGAAGCAATGGGTGGAAACTAATCAAGGAGAGAAGCAACTTAGAACTAAAGAGAAATTTCCTGACAGTTAGAACAATTAATCAGTGGAACAACTTGCCTCCAGAAGTTGTGAATGCTCCAACACTGGAAGTTTTTTAAAAGAGATTAGACAACCATTTGTCTGAAATGATATAGGGCAAGGGTCTCCAACCTTGTCAACTTTAAGACTTCTGGACATCCACAAATCTTAAAGTTGACAAGGTTGGAGACCCCTGGTATTGTTGTGGCTCCATTACCTGAGCCTGTGTCATCGTCAGGAGAGGACTCCGAGAGTGAAGGGGAGGAGTTGGCAAGGCCTCCCTCTCCAGGACCCCTCCTCTCTGGCAATGCCTTCGGTGTCCGCCGAAGGGCAAGAGATAGGGCCAGGGCCAAGCACGTCCACGCAGCCACAGATGGACAGTGATGAGGGTAATGAGTCTTGGCTGGATCCACGCCAGCGTCGCAGAGATAAGTGCGCACAACAGAAGAAAAGGTGTGCCCAAGATTAGGCTGAGTCACTGGACCACACCCCCACAGGATATAAAAGGGAGCGTGGTGGCCAGTCAAACCTTGTGACGAACAAAGCTGAAAGCTTCCACGCCATTCTGCATTGCCGGACTTTTGCTTTAAGACTGGATTATCTCTGGACTTGATTGTAATTATTGAACTGCTTTCCTTTGATGTATCAGAAGTGGGGAGAAGTTATCTCTCCTCTTTGTAAATAATAAATTCTTGGCAGGCAGCCACTAGGTTGTTGCCAAGTTCCGTTATCATAAGGAAAAGGATTTTGCCGGCTGGTTTGGTCTTTAACTCCTGAACGTCTGTTGGTGTGTGTGCGTGGGGTTGGGGACAGAACAGGTATAGGATTTTGCTATGGTCGCTTCCAACTTCGTTATTCTGTTAACTGCAGCAATAGTTTTTCTTCCTAATATTTTTTTTCAGTCTGCATCCCTTTAAAGGCAAAATAAACAAACCATCTTCACCATTCGTAATATACATTAAAATACTTACTGCACCCCTGGGGAGGAATGAAAAAATAATATTGTTTCTCACTCAGTCAACATCCCTGTAAATATAAACAGTGATTGAAAGCTATGTAGTTGCAGTGGAATTCTCCAATGCAACCTTCAGCCTTTCCTTA